>NW_026126543.1:0-97500 GCF_943737965.1 Phodopus roborovskii
CAGAACAAATGACTGAAGCATTTGCAGTTTTAGAGCCAGAAGTTCAACATCAAGAGATCTGTAAAGCTTGCTCCTTCAGGGTTCTGGGGCTGGAAATCTATTTTTCACCCCTTCCAGCTTGAAAGCTCCATACATTCCTGGAGTTACATCAGTCCAATTCCCTTCCACATTTCTGCGATTTGCTGCACGTGTCTGCCTCTTTATAACACTTATTTACCATTGACTCAGACCCATGTGGTCATCCAAGGTGATCTCATCTCAACATCCCTAACTTGATTACTTAAGCATATAGCCCTCTTCCAAATAAGGTCATACATCTGATGAGCTTAAGAGTATATGCATAACTCATTGGAGAGGCTACTTTAACTTAACATAGTTCCTAAATCTGTATGCCTTTTTCAGCCAGAAATTTACAGGCATTATTGATCCTTTGGCTAAACTAAGCCTTAGGAGACAGAGTTCTGGGTCCCTGAACCCTAGTCCTCTTTTCTAAATGATAAGACAGCACTACCGCCATGTGGGGCTTCATGTATAGTGACCAAAGGACAAGGGCTGAGGCACACAACTGCTAGAGTCTCTGTTTTTTTCCTCAACCTCTACCTGCCTCTCTACAATACCTCTTTCTCCTATACAAAGGTCTATAATGGGCATGATGCATTCCTCGTGCCCTCCAAGAAAGGATCTTCCATCTCAGCCATCGGAATATTGCCATCAAACAGTTTCCAGCTATCCACTTCTTCTGGTCACCCTCAGCACTAGGAACCCCATTGTCATGATCACTCTTGCCTCAAGAAAGGCTGTGCTCAGTGACTTACAGGGATAGGATTGATCACCCATGAGAATCACTCTATCCAGTCTATCATGGGGTCAATCAGATATGCTATTTTACCCTGAGTTTCTTGAGTAGAACATGGTTTGTGAGACAAATTTTACTTCTTTCTTAGCCTTTCTCCTTCCTTCCATGGGCATTGATCCCAGGGCAGCTCCCAGTAAACTTCCTGCACAGTGAGCCAACCTATACCAGTGGCTGAGGAACTATGCAATTATACACTGGGCTGGGAATTTTACTCCACTGAGTTTATGCAAATGTCTAATGATCCCATTTTCCTAAAATGACCATAGTTGGCATGACCTTAAGGTTTTAAAACATGTTTTTAACTATTCTGGCCATCTGCCTAAGGTTTGGAAATTTTTTAACATCCTTACAACTTGGAACAGTAAGGAATCTAAGGAAATTCTAAATATTTCAGATGTTCTATAGGTACTGTTCCCACCAGTGGTTTGAAAGTGGCTGGTGAAGCTGAAAACAGTATCCTGAAGCTCAAACGCATTCATATCTGTCTCTTAATGTTTTCACCCATGAGAAAGTATCATCCATGTACAAGAAGCCAACTTGAAAAATAGATGAAGGAGGCTCCTGGTGCTGGCTGGGTTTGAGTCTGTTTCTACCACCTGTTGTCACTGGACCTCAGTTTCCCCATCCATTAAGTGAGGCTCATTGTTCTAGTCAGCTTGATGTTATTGCAAAGAATACCTAAGGTAATCATCTTGTGAAGAGCAAAGTTTTCTTTTAGGCACATGGCTTTTGGAGATTTCTGTTCAAACCACGCTGGGAAACATGTGACAGAGCAAAGCTTGTTGACGTTGTGGTCAGGATTCTGAAGAGAGAAAGAAGGACAAGCTGGAGTCTCACTGCCCCCAAGAGTACATCTCCACCTCCTCAATCATTGTGTCCTCATAGCGTTGGGTTGGGACCCCACCTTTAACACAAGGGTGTAGTTGTTTGCTTTACTCTTTCTTCTTTGGCTCTCTGGGGGCCTGACATCCAGCCTCCTGAAATGAACCACACAGTCTTATTCCTTCTATGAATGCCCAGCCCCAGCTTGGCTTGTTTCTATTCAGCTTTTCCTTAAATTATCACATCTACTTTTTTGCCTCTGGGCTTTTATCATTCTCTATTTCTATCTTTTCTTTTCCTTCTTATGCCATGCCTGGCTGTGTGGCTGTGTGGCTGTGTGGCTGTGTGGCTGTGTGGCTGTGTGGCTGTGTGGCTGTGTGGCTGTTCTCCCCTCTTTTTCACTCCTCGATCTCCTTTCTTCGACCTCAGTCTTTTCCCCAGATTTCTCCTACTTATTCTGTCTCTGGTTGTCCTCCTTATTTTTCTCCCGCTTGCATGGTCATTCAGATCTTTATTAGGCCAATCAGATGTTTTAGACAGGTAAAGTAACACAGCTTCACAGAGTTAAACAATGCAATATAAAAGAATGCAACACATCTTTGAATCATTAAACAAATGTTCCACAGCATACATGTAACCACATCTTCCAACATAAGGGTCTTCAGGAACATTCCAGATCTAAATGTGATAGCAACCATATCAACCTCCTATGAAGGTCAAATGATATATTCTGTTAAATGTTTAAAATAGCATATAAAATGACTGTTCATTTCCTCCTCCTACCTAAGTGAATCACAGTAAGTAGCATTAAGCAAATAAATTTCTGATCCTTGGAATCATAACTTACAGAAAATTGTTGACAATAGTTTGTCCCAACTTCAAAATACTATCCCAGACACTTTGGCAGATTGAGGAGATGGCTATTAGGTTTTCCAATGCTAAAGTGACACAGTGTCAGACACCAGACCCAACGGGCAGTAGAACATCTCGGGGAAGAGCTTGTTCAACAGTGGGAATGGCTAGTGTGGAGGTCTGAAAGGACACAGCTGGACTGTTTTGCAGGAGGCATACGTGCTGGTTGCTGAGGGCTGAGGAGTAAGGGATGAGAACTTGACAGGTCCTTGTGAAGAATTTGATTTTGGGTAAATTACATGGGAAATTGTTGGGTTTGGTTAAACTTGGCATGCCCTATTTTGTATTAAAGAGAGACCCTAATGACTGTGTTAGGAAGGAAAGTGGTGGGCCAGGAAGAAGAAGTGGGAAGGTCAGGATCAGGAGGTCACTGTGGTGTCCCAGGCTGATAAAAATACCAGCATGGATCAATCAGGGCCTGACCCTGAACCTGAGCAGGTCAGCACCTGGGTGATGTCCATTCTGGACTAGAGATTTGGCATTGTCTTGGGAAGAAGGGAGTAGTCAGACACACTCTTGATTCTGAAGTTTTTCTGTCCCCTGCAGTTGGAAAATAACTCGCTAACTTAGATGCGGAAGAGGTAGTTAGAGAATGTGAGTTGTTGTCACGTTGACTTATCAAGGACTAGACTACTCACAAGCATCCAAACGGAAATGTAGGTGACAATGAGCTTCTGGGGCTAGGATACAGTTGAAGAGTCATCACCCAGTGGCTGTATTCGCATCAGTGGGGCTGGGTAAGGCACAGAAGGAGGGTCAGAAAAGGAAGCTGGAGACTAAGGGAGGAACTTTAGTTACTCTAATGCCAGGGGCTTGGGAGAGAGGGCATCCAGACTTCAGGAGAAGGCTGCTGGTGGAAGGGAGGGAAAACAGGATTGAGAAGTCAAACTGAAGGCAGTGAGCAGAGCCTTGACAGCTGAACAGGGGTGTTTTAGACCAGTGGCCCTAGTGGCTGTGAGCCAGCCACAGCTGGAAAATTGAAGAGAAAGGCACAGAATGATGAAGTACTGAAACAGGGGCTCAAGCATGGACCTCTTTAGAGGATAGAAAACAAAAACAATCAAACAAAAGAACCCTACTCTAGTTACAGAATTGCCTGCACAAATTTACAGAAAAATTAAGGAGCAGAAACAAACAAACAAACAAACCACGCTCTGGGTGAGTACATTGTTAGAATCTTGCTCAGGCTCAAACTTATAACAAATAGATCTCAAGGAATGACCCCCCTCCCCCAACCTTCCACTATGATGGCTGTTTGGAGAAGAGGAATGCCCCCCATTTCACTGGACCAGGGAATGCTGAGCACTAAGCATGCCAGACATTCCTCTGGCTAAAAATGGGGGAACTATTCCAGGGTTAGCAGCACTGGGCCATTAATTCTGAACCTTCTGAGAATTGAAGCTTCATCCCACCCCCACACCATATCCAGACTTTCCTCTAGAAAACTCAGAAGAATTCGGCTCTGAGGGGAAAATGAATAAAATTAGGATCAGTCCCGGAGATTGACAAGCTGATGTGGGGAAGTGTCCCCGAAATAAGTTGTTTCCCCACCACGAATGGGCGGGGCAAGAACCTCTGGTCTCAACCCAGCAGAGGGACAGTCCCTTCCAACTGTGAGCAAGAGGTCTGGTCCTGAGCTTTAAAATTCTGACGTACCATTAGGCTGACCTCTCCTCTCCTCCCAGTGGTGGCTAGCCCTTCCAAGTGTGGCAGTAGTCTCCTCCCTGTCCTGCCCGCTGCGGTCGTGCCCCGCCTAGCTGGGCAACAAGTGGCTAAGTGCTGCACCTTGCCGCAGTGCACTCTGCACAAAGTGTCCTGGCTCGCAGCTCTGCGGATCGGGAAGGCTGAAGAGCTAGCTGTTGCCTGCCTGTGGCATCTCCCGCTGCACACCGCTACCCGCCTCGCCCTCCCCCCTCCCTCGGAGCAGAGGGTCCTGTGAGCCAGCAGCCCTTTCGGAGTCTCCCACCGAATGTGCACCTATGCTGCCAGGGGAATCCTGCTGTGAGCGCAAGGTAAGAACCAACCGGGGACGCTCCCCCCTTCGCCCCCAGGATGTCCAGGAAACTCTCCCCTACTCCGGCTGGTAGGTGGGGCCCCGGTGCTGACTCAGTCATCCATGGGCTACTCTTGATCATTCGCAGTCCCTAAGCTCCCTGCTGGGCCTAAGCCTGGGATGGGAGTGGGCATGGAGTTTCACAGAGGAGGGTCCCCTGGAGTGTTGAGGTCGTGCATCTTTCTCTCCCACCTTCTGCCATGCCTCCGCAACTTCTCACCAGGTAGTGCCCAGGGCTGGTGCGATGCTGCCAGGCAGAAACCCAAACTGAAAGTCCCTTTTGTACCCGCAGCCTTGCAGCCTTCCAGTGCCCTGGACCTGCCTGCTGGCTCCTGTGCCTTTGGAAGAGGACACTGTGGCTTTGACTCCGTGTTTGCATTTCTGCCTTGGATTCTAAATGAGGAAGGAAGGGGGCTCCGTGGAAAAGTGCCCAAGGTGAACTTTCTTCCTGGCTTGCTCCCTCACCCCGCCTCCCCCGGAAGTAAAGTTATCTTGGAGTTAGTCCTCTGGGGGAAAAAACTGTGAGTCATGAAGCATCCTTCCAAAGCCTCCTGCGCAAGGAGCGGCCAGGAAAAACCATGAGGAAGGGGAAGGCTGCTTACCTGGCTCTGAGCACGCACCCTACCCCCTCTCCTCCCACACACCCTACTGAAAGAGACAAAGGGGGTCCTGCTAATGATTGATGCCCACTACCCTGCCCCCTGCAGGCCATTAGCCTTGCTGGTCTTCAGCTGGCACGTGCCTGAACTAAGAAAGTTGATGGGACGATTTTTCGGAAGCTTTGCAGAAATGTTTCCACTGCTGAGTGAGGGCTGTCGTCTCTAAGACCCCCACTGCAGTTTTGCCTCTACTCATCTTTTTACTGCTCCTGTGTCACTTGGGCTAATGACTTAACTCAGCCGCAGAGTATCTAAGCCATGGGCTGGGGGCCAGTTGGTCATAGTCTCAGTACCTGCACTGCTTGGGTTCCTGGGACAAAATTTAAATCAAAAGTCTGATATAACTTCTTATCCTTTGTTTACAGAAAAAAATTAATAGCAGGCACTGGTGTCCCTCCTCCTCTTTCCTTTTCTGCTCTTGTCTCCATCATTTTGAAGCTTGATACTCTAGACCATTTATTTGGGCTTAGGGTAGACCCTTTAAAAGACATGCTGCCATAAGGGAAGTCAGCTGACTTTTCCTCCAATTCAGTTGTCCTCAAGTTCAAGTCATCCATCCTGGCTCGCTTTAATAGGACCCTTGCTTAGGATGTAGCATCTGTTACCACAGCTCTCCCTGCCCATGAGTCTTTGGGAGCCTTGCCTACATACGCTTCCGACCCACATAGGTGACTGATGATAGCACTGGCATGAGAATCTGAGCCTTCAAATAGTCACATGGTTGACTCAGTGACCAACACTGAACTGTTCAGCTTAGGAAAGAAACCAGGAGGTACTAAGTCAGCAATTGTCTTTGTCTCCTATATTTGCCAGGTCTTGGAGGCAGTTTACTTAGGGGTACGTGAGAAAGATCAACTTGCTGAAGAGGTTCCTGCTTTGTTGGTGGCTTTAGGAAAGATTTTAAGTTCATCACCCCCCCCCCCAATCTACTCTCTGCTCTGGTTGTGTTTGAAAGATGGCCCTACCTATTTTATGGCAATGGCTTTGGGGCAATTATTCTTTAGTTTGCAAGGCTTCTCAAAGTTTATTTAAGAAGTGCATCAGGATGATCTGGGCTGGCATGTTCCAACAGTTTCTTTCTCTTCTTGGGAGTCTGATTCAGTGGTCTGGATGGAGGCTTGAGAATTGCTAAATAAGGTCCAAGGTACTGGGACCACTGCTGTTTCTACTGATCTGGGAGCCACACTTTGGAAAATCCCTGACTACCACTACGTGTGCACACATGCATGTGTACACACACACACACACACACACACACACACACACACACACACACCTGTGCCTATGCTGTTAGCTCCAAGTAAGACCAGGATCAAAATAAACCACTCACATAGAGGTGGGAGTGAACAGCTCCCAGAATCTTGTGTTCTAAGTTCAGTTATGTCAGGCTGCTGTAGCCCTAGGAAAAAAGAAATGGATATCTTTCTCACAACCAGGAATCTGAGTCCTTACATGCTCTCTATGACCTCCCGTCAGATCAAAACTGCCTCCCTTCCAGAATCCTGGGTGACCCTGCTGAGCACAGATCCCCTCCCAGGGATGGCAGAAAGGGCTGCACAGAACTGACCTCTCTGTACCAATGTGGCCATTTCCATCCAGGGAAAAACAGAAGGATGTCTTTAGAAAAAGGTGGTTACAGTTTAATCACACAATAAAGGCACTATGACTCTTCCACTGTCTTTCACGTAGCTGCTGCTTTCTGGCTAGAAGGATGACATTAATTCATCCCATTCCTGAGGACTGCAAGGCAATAGGGAAGTTAGGTTCCCTCCTACTGCTCCAAATCTTAAAGGCTGAAGTTGGACATAACAGCCCCTGCAGACACTGGCAGCAAGGCAGATGTGTCCAGCTGCTGTACTTGCCTTTAAGAGAGGACGCTGAGAATCCCCTCACTCTAGTTTGGGAAATTAAAATAATGCAATTGTCCCAGGCTAAAATTCTGGGAAGGTATTTAAAAATCTCTGCTTTATTGCAGAAACCCTTTGAAGAGATTGTAAACGATCTGTGTGCTACATCCCCAAGAAAGCTACGAATGTCACAAACCTTTATCCACAAGTCCTGCAACACAAATGGCACTTCCTATATGTCCTTGGCCAGTAGGTTAACCTTCAGTGGAGAGAACAATGCCAATGCCTAGTTAAGGGTTAACAGCAAAAATCAATCTGTAAATTAGAATTTCCTAAAAGAGAGGCAGGTCTTGGAATGGTCAATGAGCAACCCAAGCCACATAGCCCCTATGAAACTATGTGAGCTCCATTTCTTGATTTATCTGGAGTGCTAGATCTCTACACATTTCTTACCACATGTGGTGTATATATATATATATATATATATATATATATGTATATATATATATGTATGTATGTATATATATATACATATATATATATATATTGTCAGACTCAAATTGGAACTTGTTCTGAAGTCTTCAACTTGAATTCAATCTTAGGAAATAAGAGACCCATTTTATAGGATAGAAACTTCTGTGTACATTTTTCTTTAACAAAATCACCTTTATTCATTCCTCATTCAGGAGAATGTTTGATTCCTTTTGAGCAAGCACCCTCAGCTGAAATAAGACTGTCCCTTCAACTTCCCCCTGGAAGCTGTAAGGGCGAAGCCCTTGGCTGAGGATTCTTGGAGACTAGACAGTTGGCCTCACAACTGTGATTAGTAACTGAGGGGCTTTGCTCTTGTGTTTGGCTTGGTATCAAAACCTTTACTCTCTAAGAAGCCATTAGTTGAGTGTTGGGAGGAAGAACAAAACTAAACATAGGTACTATTCTTCACTTGGGCAAAGAAGGTAGATATTCTATTAGGAGAAGGTAAAGAAGACATTCGAAGCGTTTGTAAGGAAGATCTATTTTGTGTTTCCTTTGATAGTGTCCCAAGAAGGAGAAATTTCCTAATACAAGAAGCAGATGGCTTTTATATCCCAGAGAGAATGACTATATGGAAACTGGGACAGCATAACTGGGGCAAAATGGGGGACACAGTAGATTGTCCTAATATCTCATTGTAATGATAAGCATCTCTGTGTGTGTCTCTGTGTCTCTGTCTCTATCTCTTTCTCGCTTGCCACTCGTCGCTCTCTGATACCCCTTTCCTACACCCAAACTCTTCCCTTGTTTTTAACAACACTCCCCATTGGCCATCTAAGTTTCAGTTCTGCACACAATCATGTGTCAGTTATTATTAATAGTGACAAATCCTCCCTGATTCTTCTTGAGGCCCAGCTGGACCCTAAGTCTGGCAAGAATCCCAATTGACTTTATGGAAGAGGAAGCTATATTTTTCTTCACTGTGCTGACTTTGGAAGGCTGCTATGGCATCCCACCCAGACATCACCAAGTTGTCAAAGAAGATCTTGTTTCCATTGGTCCTGTGTTACCCCTGCTGGTCATGTTGTACAGCTTTCCCAGCAGAAGCCCCACCACAACTCCACTGGATAGAGGCTGGAAACCTGAACAAGTCTAGAATGTTCCATGGGTGTCTCTCAAAAGACACTGACTGCAGAAATTCAGCTAGTTGTTCCTGCTGCATCAGATGCAGCTCTTTGGGGCTTCCTCTAGTGCTGCTGCTGCTGCTGCCAGTTTGAGCATGGGCCTGAGAAACTTAGTGTAAATGCTGGACTTCAGAGTCCTTCCAATGCAGGCTATCTGATTTTCACACTGTAGTCCAGACAGGCTAACACCATAGTTGGGTACAAGGGCCATGGCAACCCCAGGGCAGGACCATCTCATCTTCTAGATACCATTCCTTTCCTCTCTGTATTGGAGCACAGTGAGCCCTGGCTTCCAGGCCTCACAGTGTTTGTTGGTAAGACTTCATCAGAGATCCAGTTTGATGTTTAACATGTGGAAGAAACAGAGATTCCCAAATATTGTATTTGGGGCCTATCATACCCACAGAGAACTACGCCTTATGTCATATAAAGATGTATTTATTCTCCCACTTGTAAGACCTGCAACAGCTCTACAGCATGTTGGAAAAGTCTTGGTGCATAACTTGGACTCAATAGGCAGTTGAATGAATGAATCTAGCATCTGACCATGAAAATACCCTTTGTGCCTTTTCCCATGGTCTACTGCTTTCCTTCGCTTTCAAAGTCAGTTCCTTGTTATAAGAAGTAGTTTCTGAACAGGTGGTCAGAAACCAAGATGACCAGTTTATACTACAACCAGGCAGTTCCTTCAAGGGTAGTTGCCTTAGTTAGGGTTTCTATTGCTACCATGAAGCTTCAAGACCAAAAGCAAGTTGGGGATAAAAAGGTTTATTTGGCTTACACTTCTAGATCAGTGGAAGAATTCTGGCCAGGAGCTCAAGTAGAGTAGGAATCTGGAGGCAGGAGCTGATACAGAGGCCATGGAGGGGTGCTGATTACTGGTTTACTTACTCTGTTTTCTGTTAGAACTGAGGACCATAAGCTCAGGGATGGCACCACCCAACAGGCTAGGTCCTCATCTATCAACCATTATTAAGAAAATGCCCTGGCTTGCCTGCATCCTGATCTATGGAGGCATTTTCTTAATTGAGCTCCCTCCTCTCAGATGACTTTAGCTTGTCTCAAGTTGACATTAAACTATCTAGCACAATAGTGTTCATTATTTTTCTCTGTGGACCTCAAAAGAGATATAAAGGGGCTGGAGAGACTCTTGGTGGGCTAAGAGCATTGACTGCTTTTCTAGAGTCCCTGGGTTCAATTCCCAGCACCCACATGACAGCTCACAACCATCCATGACTGCAATCCTAGGAAATCTGATGCCCTCTTCTGGCCTCTATGAGCACTGCACAGATGTAGTGTACAGACATAGGGTGTGGTTGCAAACACTCACCAAACGCACACTAAATGACAAAAACAGGAACAGAAAAATATCTGCCTTTTAATATTTTTGTTAAGATTAGTCACACTGACATGCTAACATTCGTGACCACTGTATTATGTATATAACATGATTCTCACACTATCACCAGATTTTTGTTTCTCACAACATTACACACATTGTATGTAGACATTCTTCTCCAAACTCAGCCTTCCGATACAGCTCTGGGGTGTGAGGATGGGTTCTCCTGCATGTAACTTTGTCATTTGTTTGTATTATAGCCAGAGGGTAAATTTTCTTATCATTGTTCTGTGTTAAGCCAGTGTAAGCTTCATCTAGTATGTAGTCCTGAAGATGTGTGTGTGTGTGTGTGTGTGTGTAAAGAAATGGACTGCTTTTCACAACTAGTTGACATTTCTTTCAGCAACTCACAACTTTTTCTTTTATAATTCATCGATTTGCTCTTTTACCTCTTACCCTTCCTCCCAGCCTGTTTTCCATTTTATCTGTCTCACAGAGCTGGGGCCTCAACCCACTTGGTTCTTGTTACTGATGGTGCTGGTACCTCCATGAGACTCCCGGGGTGCTTATATTCACTCCTTGGCTTTAGGCAGCCCTCTAACCCCAACCTTCCCATCTGTTTAGCCTGTTTGAAGAGATGTCCTTCCTAACCACCTCCTCTGAGATTTTGCCTGACAGTTTCTGCCTGCCTGGCTGGCTTATGAGACAGACACCTCAGTATGGTCAGCCTCCCTCTAGGCCACGTCCAAGTTGAGTCCCCCCCCCCCCAGATTAAAGTGTTTACTGGGAGCTGTCTCTGATCCTGGACCCTCTTCCCTAGAGATGCCTGGGGATTTTTAGGATGTTTTCCTTCTCTTAATTATAGAAGTCAGCCAAGGTCACAGGATGCTGTCATGGGACTTTATGTTTGTTTTGCCATCCTCAAATTTCTTAACCTACAATGACCGTGTTTTGTAACTTGTGTGTTGACATATAATAGTCAACAAAAGCTCTGGCTTTTCCTTGTGCTCATGGTTTACCTTAGCACTCAGAATCTTGAAGACTGAGAGTTCAGGGCCTACCTGGGCTATAGCTTCAAGTTCCAGGAGGGTGTATCTCAATGCAAGCAGAAGGACGGGCGAAGAGAAGGAAGAGAGGTTCATTTTAAAATATGTATTTATTTTAATTTCATGTGCATGGATACTTTGTGTGCATATAGATATCTATGCATTATGTGGCTGCAGATTCTGTGGCCAGAAGAGAGTATCAGATCCCCTAGCACTGGAGTTACAGGTAGTTGTGAGTCACCAGTGTGTGTGCTGGGAATCAAACCCAGGAGCTCAGGAAGAGTAGCTCGTGCTCTAAGCTGCTGAGACACCTCTCCAGCCCCAAAGTCCTTATCCTTAAAACATCAGTGTTTCTTTTTTAGATTACCTAAAGCCTGGTCCTATTTCTATCTTATCTAACAAACTTAGTGTTCAAGAATTTGAGAGAGATTCAGTTATGCTAGTAAAGGGTTGGATATCTCAATAAGTAGAGCTAGCTGGTAATGAAACAATTCTTGAGCATTACAGGTGATTAACCCTGATTTTCATATCTGTCATGTTTCTGTACTCTCCTTCAATATTTTATATGCTTATCCAATCAAATATATCTCAAAGATGCATTCACTCTGATCTGGAGTCTTGACTGTTTGACTGTCTATCAACAAGAAGACATAGTACTGTTGTGTACTGAAGACATGTTGCAGATATACAAACACTTTATTTAAGAGCAAGAAACTTTAGTGTGTTTGAGATTCCTGTCCCACATGCCTCCCACCCCATTCCACCTGGACATTTATTGTTAACATTGGTTGGACAGCACCTGAACATTTCTTTTCAAGTAATCATGTCCAGATCCTACTTCAAAGGATTCTGATTTATTGGGCCAGAAACAGAACCAAATTTCACTTGTTAAATAAGCTGATTGGATGGCTGTCAGACTTATTGATTAACAGACTGAACATGCATCTGTGGTAGAGAACTGAGTGGGGATAACCACCATTCCATAGCCACTTCAGGTACAGTAAAGAAGAGACACAATCTTATTAGAAAAGCATTAATGATTATCATCTGTCCTCAAACTTCCTGTCTCAGCATTCACAGCATTCATGATCTGCTTCAGATTATATTTCATCTTTCTCCTATTGATCCCTACTACACTCTTAACACATCTCCTTTTCTCTTGTCTCTGGCTCTGATTGCACTGTCCTCTGCAGCTGCCTGTCTATCTTCTTGTCCTACACCTTGTTGGAGTATGATTTAATTATTTAATGCTGCTGGGTCTTTTGAGACCACCAGCTCCTCAATAATGACACAGAGACTTATTATTAACTACAAAAGCTTGACCTTTAGCTTAGGCTTGTTCCCAACTAGCCTTTATAACTTGAATTAACCTGTTTCATTCATATACATTCTGCCAGGTGGATTTTTACCTCCCTTCCTGATATATGTCCAGCTTCCTCATTGTCTCACTGGCATCTCTTGCAGCTCCAAATTCTCACCCGTCCCTCTCTCTGCCTGGAAGTCCTGCCTAACCTCTCCTTAAACTGAGCACAGTGATACATCTTCACAGTGTACAGAAAGATTACCCCACAAGTATTTAATTATGCCAACTCAAGGGCCTGTATGTTAAAGGCTTCTGATCCCTAGTGTATAGAACTGGAAGAATGTGTTGGAATGTGGGGAAGTCCTTAGGTGCTGGGGACACGTTGGTTGGAAGAGACTGTAGGACCCTGCCTGCCCTCTCTCTGACTGTATTCATTCTGGTTATGATGGTTTTGCTCTCTGTGCCCCTCCTACCATGATATGTTGCCAGCAAGAGATCACACGAATGGGGCTACCTAACCTTGGTCTTGAACCTTCAGAAGCTGCAAACTATCTGATTCTTTTTTATGTATGAAACTAGCTGCTCTCTGGTATTTTATTGCAGTACCTGCAAAGTTGGCTAATGCAGATGCTATAGATGCTTTAAAGCCCAGTTTCTTGTAAGACACTTCACAATCATCCCAGATGAATGAGGCATTTCCCCTTCCCTCCTTTTACACAGAGCTCTCCACTTTCCATCCTGTCAAATCTTATTAGTGTCCCCTATTGGAGTCTCCACGCTTCACCTCATCGAGCTTGAGGAGAGCATATGGCATTAGTCAACACCCTGCACCTAATCAATCTCCAATGTCCTTTTTGAAAGTAGGTGAAAACCTTCAACGTTCTTCCTTGCAGTGAAAGAGGCTGTGCTTAGTAGTCCTTCCTACTGGACGAATCAAAGACTTTAGAGGCTCATGTTGTAACTTACAAATGTAGCAATGAAGCAGCATTCACCCATGCCTGGTCTGTGACATGTCAGTGGACAAATAAATAGCCCTGTGTTATTCTCCATCAAGGTTCCTGCATGCCTTGACATCCGGCCATTGTAAACAACCACAGTGCAGCCTTGAGAGCTCTTCTGCTGGCTCTGAGAAGTAGTTTTGGCCAAAGATTATTAGACTTTAACTAGCCTGGGAATAGTGTTTCTAAGGAATTCACGTGTGAGGTGTCTGTATGCCCATTTTGATGAGGAAAAACAGAGATGGATATTGGTCTGCTCCAGGAAGGGTTTCTTATGTAGGGATGTGACAGCTAAAGAAACAATAGGCTAAAAAGAGAGGTCAGTAAAATCTGCTGGAATGACTGATTTTCCTGCTTTATGTCCTTGGGGGATTCTGATGCTAAGAATGAAATAAGGAAATAATCAAGCAATATGATTCCAGAGACTCTGAGCATCATGAATGAATCCTGTGTTCTATAGGGAGGAGCTGTTAAAGAATATTTGTCCTAGCCCTGGAGTGCCCATTGGGACCTATGTTAGTAAGTGGGGGATACATTTCATGGGGTACATATGTGTGGAGTTCATAGACACAGGCCCTATCCTTGATGGCAGTCATAGACCAATGGGACCAGACAAGTGTCTATAATTTATGGGAGAGATGAAAAGGATAGTCATGGATTATAATTGCAAATAACAGAACGGGGCCATTTAAATAAAGCAGAAGGGAACCATTCTGAAGGGAATCAGTCAGAATCAACAAACTCTCTAGAGGGCTGTATTTGAGTGGGAATAATCAGTTGCAAGATCTTACTAGAACTATTTATATGACCTTTACACTAGATATTGATTATTCCACTACTGGACCCTGTCCATTCAGTAGCTATGAGGCTACTGTAGGGGGACCTAAAACAGGGACAGCAGCTGAGGACTGTTTAGTAGTCTGAGCGGTGATAAGAGGAGCAGGAAAATTGTATGTTAAAGGGGAGAAATGAGTAAAATACTACAGAGTAGATTCAATTGGCAATGCTGATGAGTCCTTGGATGCCCTTAATGAGTCAAGGAAAGTGACCTGCTATTTTCTAGGTTGGGAAAATGGTACTAAGATTTGGAACAGTTTCAAGAGGGAACCTCACATTTAGGATAGGGAAAGGACATCATATCTCTAAGATGCTCTGGAAAAGATCCAAGTGGGGGTCTCTAGCAGGTGTTTGATGCAATAATCAATCATCACTCCACTCCGGTTAGCCTGCAGGGAGTTTCTCGAGAGATCTGCCTCCTCTATATCTGGGTCTGGCAGAGTGGGTGTGAGGAGAGAGAAATCCCTCCCAACTGCACAAGGATCGAGTTTTGACCCTACCTTTGAGTACCCACCAGGACAATATGAGCCAGGCAAACAGCACAGACTATGGTGCTGAAGCATATTAATAACTAACTTAGTGATTTGTCCTCAGACCCTCCAGCACAATTCTCCATGTCCAGCTGGAGATGATATGTTACATTAAGCCACAATTTTATGGAACCTAATGACAGCCCATATCCAAGTGGCATAATCTTTTTGAGAATTCATTTTCCTACAGACTATTACTTCAAACCACCTAAGGTTGCACTTACGACAATTATTTATCATCCAAATATTAACAGTAATGGCAGCATTTGTCTTGATATTCTAAGATCAAAAGGGTCTCCTGCCTTAACTTTTCTAAAGTTATTTTATCCATTCATCCACTGCCATGTGATCCAAACCCAGATGACCCCTAATGCCTGTGATTGCACAGATAAAAACATTAGACAGAAGTACAACAGAATATCTCAGGAATGAACTCAGAAGTACCCCCATGTGATGCTATCTTGAAACTAGAAGAATCTGCATTATAGCTGGAATAAACTTTAAATCACTGTTCCTTTTTGATTTCTTATTCAGCTGCTCCACATCAGACCTCATCTCTTTTAATTTTACTTTTGTTTACCTCCTTCCATTCAGTCATGTGCTCATCAGAGAAGACTCAAGTTCTTTGGACAATAACTGCTTCAAGGAACTATAAGTAGGTTCAAGAGAACAATTGCCCAAGATTAAGAACTTAAAAAAACAACTGGGGCATGTGTATTATGTGTATTATGGGGCCAATGTCTTCACTCTAACTTGATTATGGTACTAAAATGATTACTCTGACATGCTGAAGAAACCATCTGACGGGGAGGGAGATGGATTGATATTCAGCCACCAAAGGGAGCAGCATCGCCATTCTTGTTTAAGCCCGCCACTGTTAGAGATTTGAGGTTACATGATACTTATAACTGATGGAGCTGGAGGACTGATATTAATTATGACATCAGCAGAACACAAAAGGTGATATATTTGATGTATGTCAATAAAGGACCTGCTCTTGTTCTACAGAGATGGCGATGGGAAGACAAACACCCTTTGTATTCCAAAGTAGAGCCTTAAAACATTTTGTAATTTTCTTTTTTTAAATTATTAGGAGGCTTGGAGCTGTCTTCTAGTATTGTTAAATATAGCACTTAATTAATGATGCAAGTTGTCAATGGATGAGCGATCAACTAATAGCTCTTCTAGTAATTGAATTATTTTTTTTTTCAGTAAAGTTTCAGAAACCATTGGTGAGGAAAATAATCTGAAAGTCATTTGCAGTCTGGGACAGAGAGTGGCTACAGAGTCTCCAAGCACATAAATAATAGCCAAAATCTTGATCACAGTTGACAGAGTCGCCTAGGGGAGACTGGATTAGATGACAACAGCAGGAAGCTGGAGGATGCGAGGGCACATGCAGAATATATTGAATGGAACTTCCTGCTGTTTGGTGAAGAATTTTGAGCAAAAAAGATTTGCATTTTAGAAGAGAGATTCAGTTGTTGTGTTTTGTTTAGGAAGTGGAGACCAGAGCTTGCTTGTAGATTAGGGGGAAGGACCTAATGAAGAAAGAGAATTGAACAGAGGAAGTTCAAATCAAGAGGATGCCAGAGGATGATTTGGGCCGAAAGGAAGTTTAGTGACAGAACATATTCTAGTTTCCATTGGAAAGTGGAGAGGGAGTCCTGTGACATAGTCACAATGTAGTTAGGGTCTGCGACATATAGTTGGCAGGCACTGATTAGTGCCTGCCAAGCACAGGTATCACCCTTATGTCTGACTGTCATAACAATCTTGAAGGTAATGTAACCAATTTCTAAATTTATAGAAATTAAACAAAGTCAACACAGAGAGTGTTGCCAGCCACAAGCTGTCCTGGCCACAAAGGCTTGAGCTTCTGTGGGCCCTGGACCATCTCCCCCTAGTATGTAGGATGTCACCTGTACACTTGCAAAGACCAGCACCAGGGAAGGCAGACTGGCAGACTTCATGCCATTCTGGAGATAATGGAGAGCCTCTAAAACTATGGGTGAGGCTACAAATCCTAACTTTCCCCCACAATTTCTCAGTTACAGCTAATACGCATCCCATGCAGTTATGAGCCCTTGGGAAGGAAACATCAGCAGAAGCAGGAAAATATACTTTGTTTTCTCCATAACAGATTAGGGTTTGCTCTTAGAGACATTTGGAGGATTCACTCTGAGGCCTGAGTGTAATCTTGGAAGAAAACTCCAGGGAACTCTATGGCCTGACCTATCATACTTTGGCAGTTTTATGGGATACTCCTGAACTTCAACTTCATCTTGTCTTACTGCAGAAGAATTGGGAGTACACTCAGCTCAGGGTGCTTGCAAGCTGGCTGTCCGACCAAACACACAAGGGTGCTTATTTTCTGTTCCTCCAGAATGGAGATGCTGCTGTGCAACGTTGTGATCTACAGCTTAGTAAGATGCTTAGAGAAATTTCCATGCCTTATTTGAGAACGTTCTGCCTGCTGCCAAGGAGAGCTGAAGTGTTGTTTGGGGCTGTGCTTATGAGGAGATAGCTTTAATATGTTGTGCTTCCCAGGAAACTGCTCCATGTGCTTGCCAGTGTCTTAGGACTGAGGCTATCTAACTCACAATTACAACTGAGGAGGTTTTCTTCCTTTAGCCTCTACAGCATTCTACTTCTGTAACCTTTTAAAACACACACATACATACATATCCCCACACACACACACACACACACACACACACACACACACCCACACAAATCTCCAAAGGATTTGCTCTTGCAAATGTGTTTTGATCCTTCCACAAGCAATTTTAAAGCATAAGCTTATTGAAAGAAATGTCTTGTGTTCTATTACAAAGCCTTAAAAAAAATGGGAGTGCTGGAAATCACATCTTCGTTTCTGAAACATTTTCCTTTTTTTCACAACTGTTGATGGAAAATATATGAAGTGTGTGGGGGGTGGAGAGAGGGGGGGACACTGACAGTGTCCTCTTGAACTCATATTTGCTACACAGAAAGAAAAAATGACTAACATGAATACACCCTGAGTCCTGTAGAGCAGGTCGGCTTTTCATCTTTGTTGTCGACATAAACTAGAGCACCTACCCTTAGTCTGTCCTGATATTGAATAGCACAAGAGAAATGCTGCTGGAGATGCGGCCAGAGAGACACTGTGCTGCCATGTGATATGATTCACTCCAAGCCTGGGCTCATAAACCGGGTTTTATCTGCTTTATTAGCATTCGCTTTAAAGGGTGCTGAATTGAAAAAGAAATTATGATAGTATTGAGGCATAAATCCCAAATTTTGGGCCATTGCAGTTAAAGACCATGTCAATTATCAATGCTGCCTTGATTTCTTGCATGCTCAAATGGCCCTCTTGTCTGTCAAGTGTGCTGCTAAGCAGCTTGTGAGAGAAGAAAAGAACGACACATTCATGCAAGAGCTGGAAATGGACAGGTAGAATGGTTCCCATTGCTTGTAACATCGCTCCAGCTTTCCACATAGGCAGCTGCTACTCACAATAAAATGTTATCAAAAGAGAGAAGGGGGCAAAAATAACTTACATTTTTAGTTAACCTTACTCATTTGTCATCTTGGTTGTGTGGAAGTCCTCTGTACTCTTGTGAATGTGATCCTATCGTAAAATAAGCTTGGACACATTTATGAGCCATAATATTAGCCTGGTTATTGAAGAAAATTAAAAAGGGAATAGACACTATTCTCCACCACTCCATCACAAGTGCTGTTAACTACAGCCATGCCCAAGCCATCCTGAGTTTGAGATTCAGCATGATTTAAGTACCCTTCCCTTGGAGACATTTAATTACTGAGCAAGGCTGGAGTGTGACAGATTCAGAGGGTCAGTCTCCTTTTTGTCTCTGCTACCAGCCAGTAATCATGATGCAGTATATTTGCCATCAAGCAGAATATGGCATCTTTTAATTTTGCCCTTACTTTCTCATTTCAGAGTTTTTAAACAAACTCTGATACCAAAGGGCTATTTCCTGAGCATATCACTATTGATGAAGACCCAGTAGGAAGGTGAATGATGTCAATCATCTTCTAAAACACTTATTAAGGCTTTATTATGTGTTAGACACTACAGTAAAGTTTCAGCTCACTGAGTTCTTGCAGTGAACAGGGAAGATGGTGCTTATAGATGGCGAAGTTAGAGACTAGAGATTTTTAACAACTTCAGAATCATGAAGCAAGCGAACTGATGGGTCATGAATTTTATCCTAGATCTTTCTGCAAAGATTAGGAATCATTGTGTTTATTGTCTCTCTGCTCTACCTTTTGGGCTCCTAACAAGCATAGCAATAGAAACACTGGTACTTTGGGAAACAGCTCCTGCTTATTTGAGTAATTTCTCCTACCTGAGTCTTGATCTGTACGTTTTACGTTAAGTCATTCGAACTTCTAAGCAGCTCAGAGAGCTGGGTCTTATTTTATTGTTGTAGAAACAAAGTATGCTTAAAACAGGTCACAGAGACCCAAGGCAACATACATACATACATACATACATACATACATACATACATACATACATATTAGATTTTCTGTTCCAATCAGCTCTGTGAAGAAAGTAACATTTTATTTTATTCACATTATTATTATTATTTAGTTCTGGGATTGACTGAATCCTGAATATACTAACAAATGTTCTAACTTTAAACTACATTCCCAGCCCGGGAAATAAAAATTTTAATATTTACTTGGGAGATTGAGGACTTGTTCATAAGTTCTGGTATAACTAAGACAACCATGTAAGTGCTTCATTTCTTCTACAGTTTCTGTGCATAGGGCTGCGCCCCTCACAAAATAAAGTCTAATTTAAGAAAATTGTATGCCAGTACTTTTTTTTTTTTTTTTTTTTTTTTATAGAAATAGCACAGGGGCCTGGGATAACAGAAGAATTTAATATTTGGTTCCAAGTAAAATGAAATTAAGCTGAAACCCGTATGAGAGTCTCCCACACAGAGTCCCCATGACTGCTTTGTGTTCCCTGGCCAAAGTCCAGAGTCACTTATGCTTTTGATAACCTTGATAGTCTTGTTTTGAAAACGGGTCAGGAATCTTTTATGCAAAAAAAGGTAGAAATGTAGTATTTGCTTGCCTTAGTTATATGAGCTGGACACACCATATAAACCTAAGGACAACAACTCTTTATTATCTTAGAATAAAGGGAGGAGTGGAGTTAGTCTATTTGTCTTTTCAGTCTATGTACTGAGTATGTCTTTTGATTCATAGATAGTCCATGAATATCTCTTTAATCCTTACAGCTATCTGTAGAAGATATTCTTTATTAAGAAACTAGGAGTCATAAAAAAGTAAATATTTACAATTTTTTCATAAGATATGAATATATATATATTAGAAAACAGTAGGATAATAAGGATGATGGTCTATTAAAATGGTTGTATGGATGTCTTTATCTTACTTTTTATTTCATTTTATTCCACTGCCTACTTGGAATAGGTAATGAGAGTGTCAATACTGGGTAATAAGTATTCCTGACCTTTAAGGAATCAACACATCTCAGAGATATGTGTGTGTGTCATATTTACTTCTGTCTTATTAACTATAGCCAATAAATGACTAGTCTAGACACCCATCAATAAATGAATCAATAAAGAAAATGTGGTGCATACACAAAGTGGGTTTTTCTTCAGACACAAAGAAAAATGAAATCATGACACTTGGAACATGGATGGACATAGAAATCATTATGTTAAATTAAATAAGCCATATTCAGAAAGATTTGTAGAAATCAGAGATGGTGTAACCTTTGGCTTTGTTGTTTTTGCTAGGGTTGCTCTGGTGATCTGGGGTCTTTGCTTTCATATGACTTCATTTTATGTGTATGAGGTATGCATGCTTGGTGTCAGAAGATGGTGTTGGATCCCCTAGAACTTGAGTTACAGATGGTTATGAATCACCATGTGAGTTGTGGTCATTGAACACCTGCCTCTGGAAGAGCAGCTCATGCTCTTAATCATTGAGAGACTCCTCTAGCACTCCATACGACTTTTAAGACTGTTTTTCTGTTTCTGTGAAGAATGGCATTGGGATTTTGTTGAGGATTGCAGTGAATCTGTAGACTGCTTTGGTAGTATAACCATCTCCATGATATTGATTCTTCTAATCAATGGTCATGGGGAGATCCTTGAAACAGCATCCTGCTGCCGACCGGCCAGGAAGTGGCAAAGCCGGGGCATGGAGGGCTGATGTGGTAACTCTTCTGCCTCATCAATTCCAAATTATTTCTTTTTTATACCACTCTTCAAAACACTTGTCAAAGGACAAACTTATGATTACGTTTGAAGATTTCTTGGTTTTATTTTACAATCCTAGAATCTAGCAACACTTCATTCCATAAACTAGAATAGGAATTCCATGGAATGAGCAAAAGAAAGTAGTTTTATAAACATAACAAAAACCAAACAAACAAATAACAAAGCAACCAGAAACTAAGGTTACAAAAAAAAAAAAAAAAAAAAAAGTGGACCTGTCATTTAGAAGTTACTTCTTTGGGGAAATGGAGAGACAATAGGAAAACTGACCAGTTAACTTCAGGTCCAGTTTTCAGAAGATTAAGTCAGGGAATTTGGGGCTGGAGAGGTGGCTCAGTGCTTAAGGGCGCTGACTGCTCTTCCAAATGGGGGTTTTATCACCAGCATCCACACAGTGGCTCACGGCCATTTGTGACTCTACTTCCAAAGTGTCCAACTCCCTTTTATGTACTCTGTAGGCACAAGCCATTCACATGGTGTATAGTCATACATGAAGGAACACACACACACACACACACACACACACACACACACGCACGCGCGCACATATACAAATGTTTTTTAGATCAGAAAATTTCATTATTGGTCTTGTTTGGACATGTCTGATAGAAAAGGTCAGATGACAAGGACCATGAGTGAGTCCATGTTGAGTTTTAGCTGGGTCCATCAGATTCTAGTTCAAAAGCCCAATCGAAACCCTGACCTCCTGTAGTTTTTGCTCAACAAGTCTTATGGACACAGCTTCCCCCCCCCATGAGACTGAGATTCTAGAAGCCAGCCTCTACATTGCTTCTTTCTTGTCCTCTTGAGTACTATATTAAAAAAAAAAAGTCTCAATACTCAAAATCAATAATGTTTTAATGCACTTTCTTAAAAAATTCAAATTTAATGCAAAGTTAGATCAACAAGATATCTAGATTTTAAATGAAGACAGATTCTAATCCAACACTTGTTGCACACCCCTGACTCCCCCCTTTCTCACCCCCTGACTCTCCCTTTCTCTCGCCCTAGTCCTAACCTTGTGAAGAGTATTTACAACGAATGGATATAAAATCTGCATTTGGCTCATGTGAGGATTAGCGATCTAGTGAAATGTTCTTAGAACTGAACTCACTGATGAATCCTGTGGTTGGATTTTTTTCTACTGTCAGTCTGTCCATGGCTGTTGACTCAGCTGCAACAGTTGTGTGGAAGCCTGGAAGAGTGGCCAGCAGCCAGCTTTCCTACCGTCCTGTGCTATACACAAGGGCTTTTCTTAGCAGCTGCTTAATAAGGGAAAAGCTTGCTTTTGGCTGATTCTACTCTAAAGCTTCTTTTCCCTTTTCTTATTTTTTTCCATCCTTTTTATGCTTTTGAATCCCCCCCCAAGCAATTAAAATTAAAATATAGCGCCCTTTGGTGTTTTCAGGAGTTTGTTTCTAGGTCCCCCAAGAATACCAAAGTCCAGTGACAAAGTATTTTCTTGTAACTTCTGCATGTACTGCTGGGTGCATATGTAGATGGCTCACAGCACTTAGCGTGGTGTTGAGTGCTGCTGACCTGCTGTTGTACTGTATTGTTTAGAGGAAGATGACAAAACAGGTCCACGCACAGTTTGATTCCCATGTATATTTACAACCACAATTGGTTGGATCTGCACATTTGGGACTGACAGATGAGAAGACTGGCCATGGTTACTTAGAAACTCAGGAAAATCATCTACAGAAATACATACGTACATCTTCATAGAGTATACCTTCTTACCTCTCCCTACCCTATGCACCCCTCCACCAGGGGCAGTAAGTACAAACTTAATAAAACACGATTGGTAATTGGTTATAAGAGATGAAAGAAGGTAGGAAAAGACATGGCTCAATTTTTAGAATTAAATCCAAAGTCACCATTATGCTTTTTATGGGCCTTTTGTTTTATAGTAACACAGAAAGATGGCATGCCTAATTTGCTTTCACTTCAGTTAGGTCCACTTTTGCCTGCCATCCTCATTGCTAATGTTGGGTACACTGAAGACAGACAAATGTGGTAACATAGTTTCAGTGTTGTTCACAGTTACATGGCATAAAACAGAAATCTAGGGTCCAGGTGTATAGGGGGCAGCTTTTCCTGTCATCAAACAAGCTCAGTTCCAGACAGGATCACTGTCACCAAGATCCACCTGGCTCTGCCTCCCACAGGCTGGAGTTAAAGTGTGCCCCACCACACTGAACACAGAGGAGGTAGTTTTTGTCAGAATGCCTATTAACCTAGACAGGGGAAAATGTCAAAATGAATGAGCTGTTTTCAGCATGACCGGATCACTCATTCACTCAGCAAGTATCTACAGACTGTCCATCTGTGCCCAGTGCTGGAGATTTAACAGTGAAGAAAATGGTCAAGTAACTGTCCAATCATATGGAACAGAGGACATGGTGGGTGGCAATTTAAGATGAACAACTAAAGAAGTCAACATGATGGGAGTGCAAGTTAAGTGTGATCTGTTTTAAAACTGTTCCCTGGATTCTTTATAGAGTAAAAAAGGTGTTAAGTGAAGAAACAAAAGTGAATCAACAGACTTGCTATTGAGATCAGAAAAGAAAGACAGAGATAAAGAAGTAAAGAATATAAAACCTGTGAACTTAAAGGGGATTTAAAATGTAGTTGTGGCGGTAAGTGAGCCAACAGCATCACGTACACAATGTATATGGGAAGCAAGGAAAACTGAAAATGATTTCTAAACTTGGTATGCTAGCACATACCGGTATTCCCAGCACTCAGAAGGCAGGGACAGAGAGGTCATCCAATTTCCAGGCCACTATGTAGAAATAGCGATTTCCAGGCAATCTTTGAAAGACCTTGTCTTAGAAAAACCAAACTACAAAACTTACCCCCCCAAAAAAAAGACATGATTTCCAGGTGATTGTGGTACCACTAACAGATATGGATATCAACGGATGGGGAAGAGAGCTGGGGACAGGGCAAAATAGGAACCAGAAAATCCAATAGTTTTATTGTGCATGAGTACTATTTGAACCTCTAGTTAGAGATTAAAATGCAAAAAGTCAGTACACCCTGCATATGGGCTTCTAAGTTCAGATACAGGTCCAAAACTGGGGATTATTAGAAGGCAAATGGTGTTAGCTGCCATGGGTGAAAGCAGTAAGCTATCAATTAAAAAAAAAAAAAAAAAAGGTACAGACAGGAAAGAGAAAAGGTGGGCAATCAAGCCAAAAGCCAAAATTCAGAATAGAGATGAAGAGGAGATGCCAGCCAGGATCCTGAGAAGTGGTAACCCTGTAGAGAGAAGGTCACTTGAGATCAACAGACAGACAGCAAAGAAGAGAGAAATTCCAGATGGCAGAGCTACAGGGTTTTCAGATAAGCCCAAAGAAATTTAAAATGAACACACAGAAAAACTGGGTGATTGAGCATCCCAGGGGCTTGAAGATGGAGTGGAGGAGAGCAGCTTTGAGACTGTTGCAGAAACCCTCTATGAGGCCACTCGTGGATTTTTTCTCTCTTGGACACAGAGAGACCCATTTCCTAAACTGAACAGCAACAAATGCTGGCATTCCCTGGGATGAAGTTAACTAAAGTGTTTGGTGATTTATACTTTGTCTAAAGCTAAGGAGTCCAGATTCACTTGTGCCTTTTACTTTCACTGTGTTGAGAATCACGGAATGACCAGACATCCTTGGTGATCATGTAGACAATATTTTCACTGTTTATAAGGAAACAAAATCTTGTGGAAGAGGAGGGTGTTTAAAACTTGTTTTCTGTGCTTTCAGTTGAACCCAGGGATTTGTGCACACCAGAGTATACTCTACCACTGAACAAGACACCCAGTGACTAGACAAGTTCAATAGAACCCAGGAATCCCTCCCCCCATTTTTTTAATTTAAATTTAAAACAAACTTGTTTTACATGTCAATCCCAGGTCCTTCTCCCTCCCTCCTCCCTCACACCCCTCCAATCCCCTAGTCCATCCCCTTTCTGCTCCTCAGGGAGGGTGAGGCCTTCCATGAGGGATCTTCAAAGTCAATCACATCATTTGGAGCAGGGCCTAGGCTCTCCCCCACATGTCTAGGCTGAGAGAGTATCCTCTATGTGGAATGGGCTCCCAAAGTCCATTCATATACTAGGGATAAATACTGATCCACTACCCAAGGCCCCATAGACTTCCTAGGCCTCCAAAGTGACAACCAGGTTCAGGGGATCTCGGTGGGTCCTATGCCGGTTTCCCAACTGGTAGACTGGGGTCCATGAGCTCCCCCTTGTTCAGGTCAGCTGTTTCTGTGGGTTTCTCCAGCCTAGTCTTGACCCCTTTGCTCATCACTCCTCCCTCTCTGCAACTGGATTCCAGGAATTAGGCTCAGTGTTTAGCTGTGGGTGTCTGCTTCTGCTTCCATCAACTACTGAATGAAGGCTCTAGGATGGCATATAAGGTAGTCATCAATCTCATTATCGGGGAAGAGCATTTAAGGAGCCTCTCAACCTTTGCTTAGATTGTTAGTTGGGGTCATCCTTGCAGGGCTTGGAACATTTCCCTAGTGCCAGATTTCTTTTTAAACCTATAATGGGTCCCTCTATTATGGATTCTCTTTTCTTGCTCTCCTCTATTCTTCACCCCAACTCAATCTTCTTGCTCCTTCATTTCATCTTCTTCCCTTTCTCTTCTCCCCCTTCTCTTTCCCTACCTCCCTCTCCCCTCCCTCCATGCTCCCAATTTGCTTAGGAGATCTTATCCATTTCCCCTTCTCCAGTGGACCATGTATGTCTCTCTTAAGATCCTCCTTTTTTCCTAGCTTCTCTAGTGGTATGAATTGTAGGCTGGTAATCCTTTGCTCTATGTCTAAAAGCCATATATGAGTGAGGACATACCATATTTGTCTTTTTGTGGCTGGATTACCTCACTCAGGATGGTTGCTTCCAGTTCCATCCATTTGTCTGCAAATTTCAGAATTCCATTGCTTTTTGTTTGTTTGTTTGTTTGTTTGTTTTTTCCCGCTGAGTAGTACTCCATTGTGTAAATGCACCACATTTTCTTCACCCATTCTTCAGCTGAGGGGCATCTAAGTTGCTTCCAGGTTCTGGCTATTATAAATAATGCTGGTATGAACATAGTTGAACAGATGTCCTTGTTGTATGAATGTGCATCTTTTGGGTATATGCCTGAGTGGAATTGTTGGACCTTGTGGTAAACTGATTCCCATTTTCCTGAGAAACATCCATACTGATTTCCAAAGTGGCTGTATGAGTTTGCACTCCCACCAGCAAAGGAGGAGTGTTCCCCTTTCTCCACATCCTCTCCAGCATAAACTGTCATTGGTGTTTCTAATTTTAGCCATTCTGACAGGAGTCAGATGGTATATCAGAGTTGTTTTTATTTGCATTTTCCTGATGACTAATGATGTTGAGCACTTTCTTAAATGTCTTTCAGCCATTTTAGATTCCTCCATTGAGAATTCTCTATTTAGTTCTGTACTCCACTTTTTAATTGTATTATTTGGTGTTTTAATAACTGGCTTCTTGAGTTCATTGTATATTTTGGAAATCAGCCCTCTGTCAGATGTGGGGTTGGTGAAGATCTTTTCCATTCTATGAGCTGTCATTTTGTCTGGTTGACTGTGTCCATTGTGTTACAGAAGCTTTTCAGTTTTAGGAGATCCCACTTATTAATTGTTGATCTCAGTGTCTGTGCTACTAGTGTTGTTTAGAAAGCAGTCTCCTGTACCAATTAATTCAAGGGTACCTCCACTCTCTCTTTTAAGTAGTTCAGTATGGCTGGATTTATGTTGAGGACTTTGACCCATTTGGACTTAAGTTTTGTGCATGGAGATGATATGGATCTATCTGCAGTCTTCTACACACCATCATCCAGTTGTGCCAGCACCATTTATTGAAGATAAGATGCTTTATTTTTTTCCATTGTATAATTTTAGTTTCTTTGTCAAATATCAGGTGTTTGTAGATGTGTGGGTTAATATCAGGGTTTTTCAATTTGATTTCATGGGTCTATCTGACTATTTTTGTGCCAATGCCAAGCTGTTTTCAGGACTATAACTCTATAATAGAGGTTGAAGTCAGGGATGGTGATGCCTCTGCCTCCTGAATTTCCTTCATTGTACAAGATTGTTTTGGCTATCCTGGATCTTTTGTTTTTCCATATAAAGTTGAGTAATGTTCTTTTCGAGGTCTGTGAAGAATTGTGCTGGGATTTTGATGAGGATTGCATTGAATTTAGAGATTGTCTTTGACAAGGCTGCCATTTTTACTATGTTGATCCTACCTAGCCAAGAGCATGGGAGGCCTTTCCATTTTGTGGTGTCTTCTTTAATTTCTTTCTTTAGGGACTCAAAGTTCTTATTATAGAGGTCTTTCACTTGTTTGGTTAGTGTTAATCCAAAATATTTTATGTTGTTTGTGGCTATTGTAAAGGGTAATGTTTCTCTGACTTTTTCCTTCAGGCCATTTTTATCTATATATAGTAGGGCTACTGATTTTTTTGTAGTTAATCTTGTATCCTGCCACTTTGCTGAGGTGTTTATCAGCTGTAGGTGTTCTCTGGTAGAATTTTACAGGTCACTTAATGTAAACTATCATATCATCAGCAAATAGTAAAAATTTGCCTTCTTCTTTCCAGTTTGTATCCCCTGATCTCCTTTTGTTTTCTTATTGTTCTAGCTAGAACTTCAAGTACAATACTGAAGAGATATGGAAAGAGTGGACAGCCTTGTTTTGTTCCTGATTTTAGAGTACTAGCATTGAGTTTCTCTCCATTAATTTGATATTGCCTGTTGGTTTACTGTATATTGTTTTCATTATGTTTAGGTATGTTCCTGTTATCCCTGATCTCTCTAAACCCTTTAACATGAAAAGGTGTTGGATTTTGTCAAGGGCTTTTTCAACATCTAGTGAGATGGTCATGTGGTTTTTCTCTTTTAGTTTATTTATTGTTTGATGGATTTTTGTATGTTTAACCATCCCTGCAACCCTGGGATGAACCCTACTTGATCATGGTGGATGCTTTCTCTGATGTATTCTTGATTTCAATCTGCCAGTTTTTATTGAGTATTTTTGCATCAATGTTCATAAATGATATTGGTCTGTAGTTCTCTTTCTTAGTTGTGTATTTGTGTGGCTTGGGTACCAAGGTAATTGTAGCCTCATCAAAAGAGTTTGGTAATGACCCTTCTGCATCTATTATGTGGAACACTCTAAACACTCTAAGAAGTAATGGTATTAGCTGCTCATTGAATTTCTGGTAGAATTCTGCACTGAAATCATCTGGACCTGAGTTTATTTTTGGCGGGGGGGAGACTTTTGATAACTGCTTCTATTCATTAGTGGTTATAGGTCTATTTAAATTGCTTTTCTGTTCTTGATTTAATTTTGGTAAGTGATATCTACCCAGAAAATTGTCCATTTCCTTACATTTGAAAGTATGACCTGAAAATTCTCTGGATTTCCTCAGTATCAGTTGTTATTCCCCCTTTTTCATTTCTGATTTTGATAATTTTCATGTTCTTTCTCTGCCTTTTGGTTAAGTTGGATAGATGTTTGTCTATCTTGTTGTTTTCTCGAAGAACCAACTCTTTGTTACATTGCTTCTTTATATTGATTTCCTAGTTTCTACTTTATTGATATTAGCCCTCAATTTGATAATTTCCTGGCAGGTACTCCTCTGGTGTGAGTTTGCTTCTTTTTGTTCTAGAGCTTTCAGTTGTGCTTTTAATTCTCTAATGTTACTATCCTCCAGTTTCTTCATGTGGGCACTTAATGCTATGAACTTTCCTCTTAGCACTACTTTCAAAATGTCCCATAAGTTTGGGTATGTTGTGTCTTTATTCTCATTAAATTTTAGGAAGTCATTAATTTCTTTCTTATTTCTTCCTTGACCCAGGAATGGTACAATTGCACATTGTTCAATTTCCAGGAGTTTGTAGGTTTTCTCCAATGTTGTTGAATTCTAACTTAAAAGCATGGTGGTCTGATAAGATACAGGGGACTATCCCAATTTTTTTGTACCTATTGAGGTTTGCTATATTGCCAAGTATGTGGTCGAGTTTAGAGAAGGTTACATGTGGTGCTGAGAAGAAGGCATATTGTGTGTGGATGGAATGTTTTATAGATGTCTGTTAACCCCAATTGGTTCATAACCTCTGTTAATTCCTTTATTTCTTTGTTAAGTTTCTGTCCAGTGGTGAGAGTGGGGTGTTGAAGTCTCCCACTATAAGTGTGTGAGGTTTTATGTGTGATTTGAGATTTAGTAATGTTTCTTTTACATATGTGGATGCCTTTGTATTTGGGGCATAGATGTTCAGAATTGATACGTCATCTTGATAAACTTCTACTCTAATGAATATAAAATTACCTTCTTCATCTCTATTGATTAATTTTAGTTTAAAGTCTAATTTGTTAGGTATTAGGATTGCTACACCTGCTTGTTTCTTGGGTCCATTTGATTGGAAAATCTTTTCCCAACCCTTAACTCTGAATTAATGTCTATCTTTGAAGTTGAGGTGTGTTTCTTGTATGTAGCAGAAGAATGGATTCTCTTTGTATCCGTTCTGTTTAGCCTGTGTCTTTTTATAGACACAGTTAAGACCATTAATCTTGAGGGATATTAGTGACCATTGTTTGTTAATTCTTGTTTGTATTGGGATATTCACTTTGTCTCCTTCTGTGGCACTGACCATACCCATTGGGGGGGGGTGGAGCCAGGGACGAAAGTGACCTGTGCAAGGAGGTCTGAGAAGGAGCTGGGGAATGCTCTCTTGCTGGCAGGACCCGGAGAGGAGAGCATCCGGTGGAACTTGCTGGTGTTCATCTGTCTAGGTTATAAGTTATTTCTCCCTGAATAAACATCTATTCGGCCTAATTGTTTATCCAGGTCCTTATTAAACCATGATATCTGGTGTCAGAAGCAGGATCAGGATTTTTACGGGAACTGGGTTTCACCCAGGTGGCAGATGCTGCTCCTTTCACCCACCATTCCCAAACGGGCAAGGTCCCTTGCCTAACCAGGTGGACTCACCACAGCTTTGGGACATCTGCCTCTGCCCTACAACTCCTTTGCCTCCACAGCGGCCCTGAGAAGGTACTCACTGCTTCTCATTTTGCCCATTCCCTCACATTGCATTCGCACAGCGCCCTGTGGCCCCAGGCTCGCTCTTGTGTTCCCACGCAAGGCCCAGACTCTGGGCCTTCCCTGTTTGTGCATTCCCCAGCTCCTGGTGGAGGATGTAGTCACTGACCATGCCCATTGGGGGATGGAGCCAAGGGTGGAAGTGACCTGTGAAAGGAGGTCTGAGGGAGGAGCCTGGGGACTAGGAGATGAGGAGAAAAGAGGAGGTAGTAAGGAGGAGTCAACATGGAGAGTCTGGAGAGATCAGGATGCCAGCCAGTTCTCTGGTGAGATAAGACCACATAGAAATACTTAGATGAACAGAAATGGATTAATACTTAAGATGGAGCTATCTGATAAGAAACTAGTACCTGGCCAACAGCATTATATCAAATACAGAGTCTCAGTGTGTTAATTAGGGCTGGCGTGGCAGCAGGTCAAGACCAGCAGTGGTGGTGGTGGTGGTATTGTGTGTGGATTTCCACCCACCCCACACCCATTTTTTTTCTTTTGGCTGTTGGTAAAGTGGGATTATCTATTGCCTATGCCTATGCTTTTATGGGTGTAGTTAGCTTCCTTGGGTTGGAGTTTTCCTTTCAGAACTTTCTGTAGGGCTGGATTGGTTTATATGTATTATTTAAATCTGGTTTTGTCATGGAATATCTTTGTTTTTCCATCTATAATGATTGAAAGCTTTGCTGGGTATTGCAGTTTGGGCTTGCATCTGTGGTCTGTTAGTGTTGGTAGAATATCTATGCAGGACCTTCTGTCCTTCAGAGTTTCCATGGAGAAGTCAGGTATAATTCTGACAGGTTTGCCTTTATATGTTGACATTTTTCCCTTGCTGCTCTTAATATTCTTTCTTTATTCTATATGTTTGTTGTTTTGATTATTGTGTGGCAAGGGGACATTTTTTGTGGTCTACTCTATTTGGTGTTCTGTAAGCTTCTTGTACTTTCACAGCCATGTCTTTCTTTAGGTTGGGAAAGTTTTCTTCTATGATTTTGTTGAATATATTTTCTGTAACTTTGAGTTGGGTTTCTTTACCTTTTTCTATACCTGTTATTCTGAGGTTTGGCCTTTTCACTGTATCCAATATTTTCTGGATATTTTACGTTAGGGATTTGTTAGACTTAAGATTTTCATCCTAGTTGACATGGTAGAAGGCACTGGTTATAACTAGTCCATATAAGGACCAACAACTCAAGTCTTGACCAAAACAACTCAAGGCTTGTTGTGTTTATTCCAAGTTTTACACAGGGTCTGTTTACCTGACTGTCATAGCACATGTGTTTTATGCACAGAAAATCTAGCTTCAACTACTGTAATCCCAAAATGGAACATGGTTGAGAACAATGAGTATGTAGGGACCACATGTTTGAAGTCAGTGTAGTAGGGAACTACAGTACTAGAAAGGATTACAGATGATATAGAACACTTTCCTTTGAGAAAAATAATCACTACTATCTTAATCAGAGTAACCAAGATCACAACAAAACCTCAGGATTGGGTCTGGTAAATTTATCTCATAAGAGAAGGATGTTCAATGCTCACCTGAGTCTATCTTCTATTTTCTGTGTCCCCATTATAGCTCTATATAGGTGTGTCCCATGGTCTCTGTGGGTGCCAGATTAATGCAGGAAAAGTTGTCACCATGACTGTGTGAGACATTTCAGTGATACAGCTATTTAGAGGTCACCCACATTCCTGTAGTAACCCGGTGAACTCATTCGTGGTTCACAAAACTGACATGAGCAGACTCAGCCCTTTGATCATCATCAGTACTCATATGAGGTGAAATAGATGCTTGCTCCCACCTCCCCAGGGAAGTTTATACAATGCCAGACCATACATAAAGACTGAATGCAACCGGCGCAAATGCAAAATTTAGAATTTCTTTAAGAAGTATCTGGGTCTAGATTTGGGCTGGGATTGGGGTGAGAGGTATTTGGTGCTCCAAACTTCTGATTTTCCTAGTTATAAAGCACTGAGGGGTGGGTGGGTGGCCCCTGACCCTTTAATTTGGCTATTTCTCTGACTTGGGGTATGAGCTTGGAACATCAAACCTTTGATGCCTACTGAAAATCTTCATATATAAACTGATGAAAATGTGAAAGCTGAGTGAAGTTTTGTATGGCTCTGCTGGAAAATTGTTTCTCTGGTACTTGCCTAGCTCTAGTTTCTATTAATATTATTTCTTTCTTCTCTAACTCCTCTCCTACATATCAGAAATGCCTCAAAAATTAGGTTTATCTTTTTATTTTGTCTGTGTATGTAGAATCTTACTCAATACTCAGCACAAAGTACCCATTTGAGAAATACTTATTGTATAAAATGATTTTTTAGACAACTATGTTTTTTCCTTAACTCTTTGAGACAGGGTTTCTTTATGTAGTGCTGGCTGTCCTGGAACTTACTATGTAGACCAGACTGGCCTTGAACCCCTGAGATCTTCCTGCCTCTGTCACCCAAGGGCTAATTTTAAGGGCCTGCACCACCATCTCCACTCCCACACCACTAATATTACTTTATCATTACTATCTTTTAAAAGTGAAAATTAGAAAGTTATAATAATATAAATGGCTGCTTCTGAAATCTACATTTTGCTAGGCACTTTTAAAAAATGATTTCTTGTCTGTCCAATGTGTGTGTGTGTGTGTGTGTGTGTGCTGTATACATATTGTATACATATATGTATATATAATAATACTTATATGTATGTATTTTTATATTTTAAAAATATTTATCTTGTAAATGTGTGTGTGTGTGTGTGTGTGTAATTATGTGTGCCAGGTGAGGACATTGCATTTCCTGAAGTTGGAGTCGCAGGTAGAGCTGTTTATAGACCTCTTTAAGAGTAGCCAAAACTCTGAACTGTTAAACTTCTTTTGAGATTTAAAAAAACAAAGGCTCAGGTAAGCTGTCTGAAATCTAAGCTTTCAAATATTACATGTGGGATGTCTACCCAATTGCTTTCATTCCAAAGCCTGTGTTCCTTGCAACATGCCAGTGACTAAATAAAAGCTGAGTAATAGGATTTCACTAAAAAGGTCTTTTTTTCTGATATATTTTGGAATAAGTATTGTTTATCTTAGAAATAAAGTATATTAAATACAAATAAAATGCACCTCTCACAACATTGTTGACATTAAAAACTATTGTTGATAAAAGTGACTGTGCATAGGACATTTAAAAATATTTTAAGGTTATATACATTAAAAGTCTCTTTTCTCCCCCTAAACCTACTGTAAGCAACCACTACAACTAATTTCTTATGTGTGTTCTGAAATTGTATTTAAATTTATAAGCAAAAGAATGTTTGTGTGTGGTGACTGCTGTTTTTCTGCCTATAATCCATTTTTTGAGGAAAGAGCTTTTAAAAGTAAATTTCTGTCTTTTCACCCCAGTTGTCTTTAACTTGCTAAGTAGCAAGCTTTTCATCACATAACTCCTCTAAATTGAATAAGCGTAAACTGTTTTTGTGTGTGGGGTCTTCCAGAGGCCTCTTTCTGGGCAGATTCCTACTGATGACAAATGAATTGTATAAGGTTCCATGGTCAGTAGAGGAAGACCAGCCTCTATCCAGGAAGAAACTCAGTCCTGGTACTTTGTCTATACAATCCATGCCATAAAACAAAACAAAAGGCAGGAGAATACTAAGCTGCTATAACAGAACTGAAAACAACTCATTAAGAGTTGTTGGGAATTAATACTGTATGGGAATTAATTCTAAACTGTATGGGAATTAATACTGAGGTAAATAGCCAACTCTGTTTCCATCTTTCTATGTGAAATATAACAAAGATAAATTAAGAAAGACTCCCTTCGTCAAATCGGCAGAGAAGACATGTCTGAGAAATGACCAACAGTGAATACAAGCTGCTCATGCAAAGCTTGTGTATATCAGCTTTCCAAATGGATGGTGGGTCTGACATAAAATACACTAGCTGAAAACTCATTCGTATCTCTGAAAAGGTGTGTCATGGTGAGCATTCTAATACATTAGCTTTAGATGGGTTTCCTATTTTTTTGCTGTCCCAAATGTCTGGGATTGAAAACAAATGTCTTTCAGCCTAAGAATCCTAACATTTGTGTAAAAGATAAAGACTTTTGATGACCACTGATCTATCCATATGTAAATAGCTGAGGTTTAGAGTACTGTTGGAATCTGCTTTATACTTCTGTATTTTAAGGAGCTGGAGTTCAAAGCGCATCTATTTTCTGTCTTTGGAAAATCCCAACAGGAAAGCAATTCAATCTGTACCAAAGAGAACAGATTGAGCCTCATCTAAGCTCGAGTCAGAGACTTTCCTGGTTCATGTTTAGGGGCCCTGCGAACTTAGAAAAGGTCAGAACGTCACACAGTCATGATGCCCCAATTTGCTAAAAAGCATGTATTCTTCACTCAACCTTTGCCTAGTAGTGCTCTCAAACACAGACTGGGGCGTGTTGTGTCTTACCAGAGTCATTTCTATGCCTGGCAGAACTTTGTAGGACCCAGAATTCTGACAGTACAGATTTTAGGAAGCCTGTTTTAGTTAGGGTTTCTAATGCTGGAACAAAACACCAAGACCAAAAAAGCAAGATGGGGAGGAAAGGGTTTGTTTGGCTTAGACTTCAGCACTGGTGTTCATCACTGAAGGAAGTCAGAATAGGAACTCAAACAGGGCAGGAACCTGGAGGCAGGAGCTGATGCAGAGGCCAAGGAGGGATGCTGCTTACTGGCTTCCTTCCCATGGCCTGCTCAGCCCACCTTCTTATAGAACATTGTGACAAAGCTGAGAGATAGGACCAATGGCTAAACATGAAATCTGTTTACGTTGCTGGGTACATTTTATACATATAGCAAGAAGGTAATGTCATCAGATGTCTTTAGCATGCCTATGACTGTTTTTTAAAGACAGCATACCTCTCATTATAACTGTCCAGCCAGGCCGTGAGATCATGGAAGCATGTGATCCTTTTGCCTCTACTTCCTGAGTAGCTGGAACTGTATACATGTTTCACCATACCTGATCCATACCTTTGACTATGACTTGTCCTGTGGCCAGATTTGTAGTTTTCCACTTGTGGGAACATGTGATTACTTAGAAGTTTTGTATTTGCTACCATATTGGATTTCATATAGGGGATGCTTAACCTATATCAAAGATATCAAGTGCCATAAAATGTTACGAGCAATTTTCCCACCAGCCTGGTCCCACTGCCACATCAACCCCAAACAACACACAGAGACACCGTATTAGATATAAAGCTGTTGGCCTGTTACTAGCGTTTATCGGCTGGCTCTGTCTTAAATATTAACCCATTTCTATTAATCTAAGTGTTTCCACGTGGTGTTATCTTACTGGAGAGAGGGTCCATACCTCTTCCCTCAAGTCTCTATATCTGGAATCTCCTTAATACATCTCCCAGAACCCTTCTTGTCTCGTAGTCCAGCCTATCTTGCCTTCCTATTTGCCAACAGTGCTTTATCATTAACCACAGAATGACATCTCCCATCAATAAAACAATAAGTCACAGTAGGTAAGAAGGTAGGGAGGGGCAATGTTGGGGAGGGCTGTCACAGCTGAGCAGAGACCCTGTGAAGTAAGGGAGGCTGTGTGTCTCTTCCTGGGGTCTAAGTGCTAGAGGCAGAGTATGAAAGAAACTCAAAATCCCTGAAGGTGGATTTTGCTTGGGGTGTGTGAAGATGTATCTAGAAGATCTCGATGTGAGGTGAAGGCAACCAGCTCACAGCATTTAAACACTGATAAGGTGGTTATAAGCAGAGGAAGGATGGCCTGATTCCTTTTGAAAGGGTATGGTGGCTGATATTGGGAGCACACTGCAAGTAAGCCAGGCAGTTGACGGGGAACTTTCATACAAGCCATGTGTTGATGTCTATAAATTGTTTGCTGGTGCTGAAAGTCACTAGCAATGGCTCAGTGTAGCAGCAGAGGTGGGAAGGCAATGATCTACTTGAGGGCATATTTGAAGGGTAAAGTCAGGAAAAATGCGAATATGATATTGAAAATTAATAACTTCAATAAATCTATGCTGCCAAGGTCCCTATGCAGACCATAGGAGGATTACTGGCCAGGAAACTTAGAAGAGCATTCTTGAGGGGCCATCCCCAAAGAATAGGTGGAGGAGAACAGGACTGGGTAAGAGGACACTGGGCTGAGATGCGACCTCAATGAAGGCTACTGCCTGCTTCATAGACATTGTGGCACTGCGAGAACCCTTAACCTTGTCCTAGTTGAGACAAAGGGAGCCAAGCCTCTAAATCCCTTCATTCACATCAACCCACTCCAGCTCCAGGAAAAGAATGAGACCTCAGGCACGCCATCCCCCCTTCACCAAAGACAGGCTCCATCAAACTATCCTGGGGGTAGGGGAGAGATACTACCTTCCAGCAACCATCTGAGCATCTTGCAGGGTGGGGGAGTCTCTCATTCGAAAGGACATGTGGTCATGTTTTACAGCATTCCATGTCCCTATCTATAGGACACATACGTGTACTTTTTCCTGATTATCCAGATATAATCACCAGTGACTTTCTAGTCAGTTGTCAGTGGATCAAAATATATTCTCTTTGCAGGGTTTACAACAATAATTAAGATATCCAGGGCCCCACCCTCAATAAGCTTTCAGTGTTCAAGAGAAAAACTACACATACAGCAAAAAAAAAAAAAAAAGTACTAGACTTGTATCAATCTGGTATGGACCTTCCTGTCTGTCATTAGCTAGTACAATCTTAAATGAGGAGTTCTACACCCAAGGCTGGGTTTTGCATTTGCCAACACAGGTGGAAAAGTAAAGAGGGAGATGCAGCTCTGCAGGATAACTTAAGAAAATCACTCCAGACTCCCTTTGTTTGACAACAGCCCCACTGTTCGGTGTTGCTATGGTTACAGTTCCTCATTGGGATGCTAGGTCAGGAGAATCAGATTCACACAGCAACTATGCGTGTTCCATCCAGACCTGCATGTGCTGAGTGGGACGCTGCTGCACAGAGCATTTGTCCTGTCTAAAGCTGACTCCCAGTGTCTAAACTGAAGAGAGTTCTGCTCTCTGTGCCCTGACGAAGAACGCTGTTTGGTGGGTGTCTGGTGCAATTGAACTGGCAGGGGGCAAGTGCAGGTTATAAACTGTAAACACATGATGCTATTTGAGGGTCCTACAAGATTTACAGAGGGAATCCATGCCCAACTTAAGCTGGACAGTTTTGACATCTTAGAAATATGAACGACTATAAAGGTTAAGGAAATATTTATTTTACTTAAGTTGTGAATTAGGGCAAAGGCTATTTTTGTGCTTATTCTTTACACATAACTGCTTAAAAGGCAGGATAACAGATAACAACTGTGGATTTAGGGGCAGCCTGTGCGTAGAGACCACAGCCTGGAACTGGCATTAAGTGAAGCAGCTTTATTGGACATCTTTTCTATAGGGTTAGGGAGCATTGGCTGGGTGGCATAATGTGACAAAGGAGGCAGAGTCCTCCCCTCCAAAGATAAAAAGTCGGGGCAGTACAAGAGGCAGACATGTAAGTCTCTGAACTAAGTGTGCTATGTATAACACAGGAAAACGCAAAGGTCCCATGTGGTTGAAGGAATGGAAGACTTTTGCTGGGAGATGGAGGGCAGCAGAAAAGATGTCTTAAAGAGATAGAAGTGGCATTGTGCTTACCCTTTTGGGTGAACAAGCCAGTGTAAGGCAGAGGCACACAGATGGGTAAGAAACTCGTCAGTGGAATGGTTCCCTGGGACTGGAGCAAAGGCTAACAGTGGAAAAGTTATTGTAGCTGATATTAAAAACTGACCTAAGAGCAGTAAGAGTATTTCTTCTGAGAATTATCACAGCAGCCAGGTGCATTGCACAGCGTTGTCCTTGTATGGATAAGCAACTGGGGGCACAGAGAGACTGAGTAAGTTACCCATCCCGCTAGTAAGTTGCCCATCCTGCTAACAGTTGGCTGAGATAAAACCTAAAACAAGTGTCATTCAAGAATCCAAACTTTAAGCAGTGTGCTGTGCTGTACCACGGGGACCTCTGAGCAGAAACACTAAGAGTCTTCTCTTTTGAACTTACTATAGAGGTGTTAGAAGAAAGGTGTAGGTGTGTCCTTAATTCATTAGACCCCAGAGATCCTGAAAATTGGTATGCAGCCTAGTAGTGAGACTATTTATTCCAGGAAGTACATTTTAAAGTTATATATTTAGTTAAACATGTATTAATGAAACTGTATGTAGTAAGTTGAAACCTGGATCTGCTGGAGATGATTGCTTAGAATGTTACTGTAGTTTTTTAAGTGTGTCAAATATTTTATTAAAGTTGCTTATGAAAGAAAAAGGAAATTTTAGTACAGTTGGTTCTTCACATGGTAAGCCATGTGGCTAATAGAGTCATGGGGCCTCCAAAGGAGGCATTGGCTGCCAATAGAGCTGAGAAGTCATAATGGATTCATGGAAACACAATGGTGTCATAAAATCACAACAGACTCAGAATCCCAGTAGAGTCATGTAATTCTGAGAGTGTGGTGTAACCAATGATGGCTTCAGAATCACAGGACCCTAGTGTATGTAGCCAGTGTATCGGGTCAGAGCCATGAAACTCTGATGGGTCAACGGAAACCCCCAACGGAGCCATGGCAGAGCAATGGTGATGCTGTAGAAGATGTATAAGGAAATACAATCACAGTGTAGGTGGTGTTCTTTTGTTACAATTACAGAAAAGAGCTGGAGGGGGTTCCGTAATGGGAGACTGCCAGGCGAGGGTGACCAAGGCAGAGAGACAAACGCACCAGGCAGACAGAGCTTGAGTGAGAAGTTTATTGAGAAAGGGGAGTGAGGGGGGAAGGTAAAGAGACATAGAGACACTGGGAAGAGGAGAGGACAGGAAAGGAGAGGAGAGGAAAGAGAGAAAGAGATGGAATGAGAGCAAAGAGCAAAGACAGCATAAGTGGGCAGGGGTCTGTCTCTTAAAGGTGTCCTTTACACCTGCCTGCAGGCTACTATTCATGGAACCCTGGGCTGACCAGAGTACTGCCTGAGTTCATTCTGCCAGGTGACAGGGGCAGGCCAGAATAATGCCTGAATCCTTACTGGTGACATCATGTAAAGCAGAAAGGGACAGGTTTAAAAAAAAAATACCCAAAGTTCTCCTTCCATTCCACTCTCCCAACTTGGCCCTGGAGAGCCTCTCATTGGTTGAGTTCTGCCTCTGGAATGCAGTCCTGTAGCACAGAGCAGAAAGAGGGAAACAACATCAAAACCTGCAGGGGACTCCAGCACTGATCTACAGGGAAGTAACTACGGGGGGAGATGATGGAGTAAGGGTGTAGAAAGTGCATTCTATAGGTGTTTGCAGAGAGGAAGGATAGGATTGGCTATTGCCTGAGGGGCAGGACCGGCATGAAGAATTGTGCCTGAAACTGGAAGAAGCTGAACTGAACCCATTTCCATCAGCTCCCTCCCACACCAGAAGGGTTTATTCTTCTGGTCCTTGTTTTGTTTACTTGTAGTTATTGTTTTACCGGCCCCTTTAACGAGACATATATTAATGGCTGTAGCACTGACCACGCCCATTGGGGGGTGGAGCGATGGGCGGAGGTGACCTGAGGAAGGAGGTCGGAGGGGGCCAGGAAGGCGCTCTTTTTTTCTGGCGTGACTCGGACAGGAGAGGATCGGGTTGAATTTCCTGGTGTTCATCTGTCTAGGTTGTAAGTTATTTCTCCCTGAATAAACATCTATTCGGCCTATTTGTTTATCCTGATCCTTATTTACCGCAATATATGGCGATTACATATTTGATAACTCTGGGTGTTTTGTTTTTCCTGTTTTTTTTTTTTTTTTTTTTTTTTTTTTTCGATTGTAGAACAATCTATGTGGCTACTGCCTCCATATGCTTTCTCTGATACTCTTGTAACTGAGACTCATCATTGTAAATAGCTCATAGGCAGTAGGGTCAGTAGTGAAATATGGCTATACAGTCTTCTACCATCTGGTATTTCATTTCAAAGAGAGTACGTGACAGGTCTTTAAGTGAAAAACTACCTTAAGACATGTATGATGGCTTATGCTTGTAATCTCAACCTTCAAGAGGCTGAGTCAAGAAGACTTCTGGGAGTTTAAGACTTGTCTGGGCCAATTGGACCTGTACTTACCCTCTCCTGCATGAATAAGCTTTGGGTGACCATTCCCTATAGAGGGATACTCTCTCAACCTAGATACATAGGGGAGGGGCCTAGGGCCTGCCCCAACAACAAACCACAACTTTATTCCTTAGTGGATAACACAGGTTAAACAACACTCCCAAGGTACCGTTTTATTTGGTTTTTAATATTTTTTATTTATATTAAAAAACAATCTTATTTTACATACCAATCCCAGTTCCCTCTCCTTCCCATCCTCCCACTCCCCCCCACCATCTCCCCACCGCATCCCCCTCATCTACTCCTCAGAGAAGATGAGGCCTCCCATGGGGGCTTCATCAAAGTCTGCCACGTCCTTTGGGGCAGGAGCCAAGGTATTGTTTTAGGGGAGAAAAATCGCAACATCTTCAACTCCTCAATGTCAAAAAAAAATTGATATGATGCTGAATATTTGGCAATGGTCTCGAGCCACCTTGGTATACCTGGAGAGACGGTGAGTGCTTTGATTGTTGCAATCACGTGACCTTGAAGGGTTCCAGGGAAATCTGTAAACAGATTTCAACCAGAAACATTTGTTCTTCTGGTTGCACTCCCTTTGGTCCCTGGGACACCACTTTCATGTCAGCATGATCTTGGCTAACTAAGAATTTACCCTTCTTGACATTTTCCTCCACTCGGAGTAACTGCTTTAATTGCCTTTCTGCAACCCTGCCGAATCGCTCTGACATCCCTGCCTCAGGAAGAGATGGTTGCAAAAGTTAAAAGCAGGACTTTGGAAAGTGTGCAGGGTACATGAGGACTGTTTGGCAGGGCACATTTTCATTACCCACTATTAAAACCTAGCACACAGCATGGGAGATTACCAATAGCTAAATCGTCCCCTGTCCAGTGATACCGGGATATATTGCACTTTCTGAGAAATGGCCACACACAAAATGGGCATATGTCTGTCTGCTCCTGGAAGGAGAAATAGTAAAGTCCAACCCCATACTCTGGGGGAGGGGGGGGGGGGGAGAGAGGGCCTGAACATCAACCACCTACAATAGAGTAAACAACAACAAATCCCTTACAGGATTATAGACTTGGATATATTTAACAGTCAGTAATTACAACCCAGGTATTACTTTTTGGTAGAGCATCATTTTTTTTCTTTTTGAGATTATAATAAATTACATCATTTCTCTCTTCCCTTTCCTCCCTCCAAGCCCTCATATATACCCTTCCTTGTTCTCTATCAAGTTCATGGTTTCTTTTTTCATTGTCATTACATGTATGTACAAGTATAACCTGCTCAATATGTATAATGTAACTTGTATGTATGTTTCTAGGGAGAACCATTTGGTATCGGATAACCAGTTAGTGAGCTCTTCCTTATGAAGATTATTTCTCCTGCTCTCCGCAGCCTTAGTTGCTTGTAGTTCTTTGTGTTGAGCTGAAGTCTCCTGATCTTTCCCCCCATCCACTTTGGCTTGTCTATTGTTGTTGGCCTTGTTCAGCTCATGTTTAGGCAGTCATGCTGGTGAGACATTTTGGTTGTAGCTTCTGCCATTACCAGGGGACACAGCTTTACAACAAACATCCTAATTCTCTGGCTCTTAAGGTCTTTCCACCTTCTCTTCCACAGTGTTCCCTAAACCTTTGGTGACAGAGTCAGCTTTAGATGTGTCCTTTGAAACTGGGCTCCACAGCTCTGAATTTTGATTGGTTGTGGTTTTCTGTAATGATCTCCACCTGTTGCAAAGAGAAGTTTCCTTGATGAGAGGCAAAGGCTACACTTATCTGTGGGTGTAAAGACAAATATTTAGAATGTAGTTAGGGATTGTGCTGGTTTAATAAACTGGCTGTTATAGATTCTCCTCCAAAATTTAAGACTTCTCGAGCTCTGGGTTTCCAGTACCAGGTGTGATTTCCCTCTTGTTGAGAAGATCTTAAGTTCTCTTTGGAAGATGAGCAGTAAGAGGCAGGAAGTTGAGACATCAGTTCCTTAAAAAGTAAAACATTGAAGTTTAGTATAACTTTTAAGGGTCAAGAGACATCAAAAGACTTGAGTTTCTGGAAATAAAAAGCTAAGCATATAAACTGTTTAGTAACCTACTACTGATTAATTAAATAATTTGAGGTCTTATTATAACACAATTTATCTATAGTGTGATCTGTGACTTCTACCTTAAATAGTAAATTATATTCAAGGTCCAGAAGATTTCTTGACCATATATATGTATATGAATATGAATCATATATATATGTATATAATATATGTATGTGTTATAGATCCTTGACTAATAAATGTATCCTATTTTTCATTTTCCTATTTTAAAATACTGCATTTTGGTTTTTGTTGTTGATGGTTTACTTGTTTGTTTCATTGATTAATTGATTTTTTGTTTTGTTTTTGTTTGGTTTGTCTATATCCACATCCCCACCCCCTCTTAAGGAAATATCCTGAGGCTTAAATATATACTGTTTATTAAAATAATTTCAATAAATAGTGATATTATATGGATGACATTTAAAAAAGTGTATCCAATCAAATAACTTAAAATTGATAGCAACTTAATTGTAGCAAAAATCCAAAATCTAGAACTGTATACAGGAAAATTTGAAAGACCAAATATAATTGCTCAACAAACAGTGCTTTCCATAAGGTCTGGAGGAGAGTACTGATATACCTGGAAGCACTTATTAGAGTTGCTTTATTAGAACTAGGTTAGGTAATGCTAGGTTATACATGCTGACTCCAATAAAAGGGACTCACTGTGAGATGTGGAAGAATCAGCACTTGATTGAACTGAACTGTCATGGTTTCCATTTTTGAGCCAGAAAATTCCCTATTGGAACCATCCTACATTCAAGGGGTCCTAGAACAAACTAACTACTCTATTTTTTTTTTCCATTCAAGTAGAAATGATTAATCAAGCAACAAAACATGAGTTATAAGTCCACAGTTTTTCTTTCTTTCTTTCTTTCTTTCTTTCTTTCTTTCTTTTTTTTTTTTTTTTTTTTTTTAGCTCCTTAAATGTTGTAACATTCAAATGACTGTTGGGTAACTTCTCTGATCTAAGTGCTGTTTACCTCACTCTATTGTTTCACTGGATGTGTGTGCAATTAACAAAGACTGTGAAGCTAGAACATGTTTTGTAAACTTAGTGGTCCCTATAGAAGTGAGCATAGTTTTTACTATAACTTACCAATAAAATCAAGACATAGAAAGAACTTGTATTATATAGACTTTAGGTAAATTATTTTTGGTCACTCCAATGGAAAGCATTTCCATTTAAGAATTTGTTTATGGGGAAAAGAATCAAATAATGTAGAATTAGCCGTTCTAGAAAAAAAATACTAAAGTGATAATTTAAAAATTAAGAAGATGTGGGCTGAGGGGACTTGGACAGGATCTGTTATCATAGACAGAGAGGCTGAGGAAAGTAACAAATATGAAATTGACATTTTTCTTTAGTTTACCAAAAAGTTCCTTCGAGTACATTTCAGAGTGAATGTGTGCTTTGTAAAGCAGGGCAGCTAAATTTAGAAATACAAATGTTATGTGATATTAAGAGCCCTGATTTCAACTACTTTAGGGCTACTCAAGGTTAAAACCTAGATCGAATATATTGAAGATCAACTGCCCATAGAGTGGATGCCATCAATATTATCATGAATAAAAAAGACAATATTGGATGTTTCTCTATGGAGGAGTCCCAGAACCTGAGTGTCTGATGGAAGGAGTCGGAGCCTAGGCTGGTTTAACTAAGTGAGACCTTGCCTTGAAACAAAAACTAGGAGAGGAAAATAACATGTCTTTCCTTTTGGTCAAGAATTAATAGGGAATGGAAGGGATGCAAAAGATGAGGACAGCGTATATACAGAAAATATACTCACAGATCACTATGTACATGCATGCTTTCAGTTAGCCAAGCATAATAAAATTAAAGAAAAAAGAGAATTTGGTTCTCAGTGATCACAGTTCCATCATTACATGAACTTTCTTCTGACCGGACCTAACATTCCAAGGATCAAATTTCTGGTTCTAGCCAGGGCTTCTTTCTTCAGGACTTAGGGTCTTCCTAAATTCTAGTCCCTTGCTGAGTTTTTCTTTATGATTCTGCTTACACTAGACTATTAGTGGCACCTTCATGCTTCTCAAACATGTTCTAATAGCAGCTAGGACTCACTTGGTCCTCCCTGCAAACATGCGGCACTGTTATTTCTACTTTTCGCTGAGAAGCTTGAAGGATGAGGGAGGGCATGTGCAGGACCCATTGTCCTTGCTCTGCTAAGTCTGTCTTGGGTTTACATCTAGCCAATGAGGGTTTTTCCCCATCAGACCATGTTGTCTTTCTAATCTCAATAGCTACATCCCCAAGTCTTGAATCAGCAGCCGATTACCACACATTTATTTCCATCTCTGATGTAATCAAACAAGCCTAAGGAAGATATAGATCAAAACGAAAACATGTTTAGCTCCTACTTAAGATCCAACCAAGACTGTGTGAGGGAATGAGAAATGGGCTGTCAGTGAGTTAAGCTCTCATTTCCTAGGTTAAGCGTTTACAAATATGTGGTTTTAAAGGAGAAGTTTTCAACTTCTGACAAGCCAAGTGTGTTTAAATTTGTGGTGCTTGTACATCTTGTACCCGAGAAGCACTGAATATTTGCAATAAAGTGTCATACAAAATAAAACAATAACAAGAAACCCACAAAATAAAACAAAACCCTTGGGGAAGACTCCCTATCTGGGCAAGGTGAAATTCTCTCCAGAATGGACCAACTCCTCCAGGTGCTGACAGGGTACTCTGCCACCAGTGTGGTATTTGCAGCTGGAGAACATCTTCTAGGACTATTGAAGGGGGTTTTTGAATTTTGACCTTTCAAGGTTTGGAGAGACCAATTGGAAACAAACCACACTATTCTGCAGTGATTTATAGACAGTAAGTTAGCAACTCTCAAACGATGTGAATTATATGCAGGATGCTAGCAGCTTTCAAAGACTGACTGCCCCATTTTATGCTACTTTGCTCAAGTGCACTTTACTTTGACACTGTTTCTTAAGTTCCTGGCAGCTTTGGTGGCCAGCAAGTTTGTTGATGTTATATTTCCAGAAATTTGGATGACTGCTTGCATTTGTTTTAGCAAGTAAGTTGTCTTCTCCTCATCTTCCCCTTCCTCCTCCTCCTCCTTCTATGTTCTGGGGATGGAACTCAGGACCTTGGGCCTTGCATGTGGCAGAGGATATTCTGTCACCAAGGTTCAGTCTCAGTGTAGTAAGTATGTTTTAATAAATTTGTATGAATTTGGTTTTTAGCCAATGTTATTGCCCAGCTGAGAGATTCTACAAATATAATTTTCATAAGCACTAGGAACAAAAAGAATCATGTGGTTTGTACTACAGTGCTGTTCTCTTTATTGTAGTAGTCTTCAGGGGCACTGTGGTTGCTCAGTGTTGTGCCTGTATGGAACAGGAGAGGTTCATTAATGACTCTAGTATAGCTGTGAATCTCATCTTACCAAGATGGTACTGAGAATGGAGGGGTTTGGTTTTCCCTGGTCTGCCCACAGTCCCAATCTTCTAGTCCAATCCTGCAGTATGTTGCTCTGCTCTGTCCTGCACTCATCTATGGGTGACTGTTATCACTTCAATGTGAATGGAAAAAAATCTCTGAGCAGAAATATCAGTCGTTATAGCTGTGTTTACTAAACTCAGGCAATCATGGGTCTTTTGGAGAATCTGATAAAGACAAAACAAAACAAAACACAGTAACAAACAAGCTGTTCTTCCTGAAAAGTATTCAGATGTAGCTTAGCTGGTTGTGAGCCTCTAAAATCAATACCTGGGCCAGAGAGTAATAAGCCCAGGCTTAATTTCATTCACATCAGTGATGTCATCTGAGATGGAGACTCCTTGTATAAACTGAGGGCATAACTGCTCCAAGATATGGCTATGTGGGAGGTTTTATTGTAGATAGGAGCCATAGGCATCCAGAAGAGTCCAGAGCAGGGAGAGAAAGTAGTAGACTGAGCATGGCCAGCAGACTGGTCTTGGCTGGAGAGGTGGGACAAGAACAAGATGAAGAAAAAGAAAGTGGAGGCAAGAAGACCAAGAGAAAGGGGCAAAAGGAGCAAACATAGAGGAAGGGCTAAGAGAGGAAGGTGAAAGACAGGCAGCATGGTCAACATAGCTAGGGGAGGAAAGCCTTTATTAGAACTGGTTCCATTGTAATGGGTGCCAGACTTTGAGGTATGGAGTTTCCTTTGAAACTGATACATCTAACTCATTTGCCGTGTGTGTGTGTGTGTGTGTGTGTGTGTGTGTGTGTGTGTGTGTGTGTAATAAAATACCTAAGGCTGGATCCAGCTCACTTACAGAGATTGAAAAATCCAATAGTATCATCCATACAACTTCAGTAGGGAATTTCTGGTTACATCATAGCATGGTGGATAGAATGATGGTAAGAGTACATGACAGGGAGAGAGCAGCCACAGGGTAAAGAGGGAAATACAGGATCTTGGGAGCCAGGTTAACTCTACAACAACCCTCACATGAGAACCAACCCAGATCCCACGAGAACTATTTCAATGCTGATATGCAAGGCTGGCCCCTGCACACATGACAATGCAGTTAAACAGGTCATCACCATCTGGAATATTTGACTATTTTTTCTTTTTATTATTTTATAGTTTTTCTTATTTTACATATCGATCCCAGTTCCCTCTCCCTCCCATCCTCCCATGCCCCCCAGCCCCCTCATCCCATTCCCCACCCACTCCTCAGGGAGGGTGAGGCCTTCCAGGATGGATCATAAAAATCTGTCAAGTCATTTGGAATAGGGTCTAGGCCCTCCCTCCTGCCTCTAGATTAAGGGAGCATCCTCCCATGGGGAATGTGCTCCCAAAGTCCTTTCCTGCACCAGGGATACATCCTGGTTCCACTGTCAGAGGTTCCTTAGACTGCTCAGGCCTCCTAACTGAGCCCCACGTTCAGGGGGTCTGGGTCAGTCTTATACTGGTTTCCCAACTATCAGTCTGGGGATCCATTAGCTCCCCCTTGTTCAGGTAAGCTGTCACTGTGGGTTTCTGCGGTCTCATTTTAATGTTTTATAACCAAAGTCCAATGGGTAATGGAACCCATGCCAGGGGATCACATCCCCAGCTTATGCAAGGGTCTGTGTTCTTTCTTTTTTCACCTCCCTGGAGCCTGTACTTCACTATTGGCCACTGGTCCTCAACCTCATGGATGAACCTTCCAATTTTATTCCTCTCCATCCCTACCATTGCCCTGGGCACATGTGTTAAGAGCACTTTCCCGCCAGCCTGGTCCCGCAGCCACATCAGTCCCAAAATAACACACAGAGACATTGTATTAATTATGAAACTGTTGGCTGGTTACTAACCTTTCTTATTGACTAGCTCTGTCTTAAGTAGTAACTCATTTCTATCAATCTAATTATTTCCACGTGGTCTTATCTTACCAGAGAAAGGGTCCAGACATCTTACTTCTCTCAGGTCCTACATCTTTGACTCCTCTCTACTACATCTCCAAGAATCCTCCTTGTCTCCTAGTCTGGCCTATCTTACCTTCCTATTTGCCAACAGTGTTTTATTCATTAAACAATAAGAGAAACACATTTACAGAATGGCATTTCCCATCATACATGGTCTCAAGAAGGGCCAGTGTGAGGAAAGCATATCCTATGGCTTCTTGGAGCAGAGTTTAGTGATGGTGGTACCCATCCTGAGATGCCAGCATCACCAACAAGCAGAGTGGACAACTCACTGGGATGAACAGATTACTCAGCTTCATTGTAGCTGCTTAGCATGTTTCTATTCACAAAAGTTTCAATAGCCTCAAACATCACTGGGCTGCAAGGAGATTGGGAAACCTGAGTACGAGGTAAGTTGGTGCTTAGCTTGACTTCCTCTCACCACTGAATCATCTAACAAAGCCTGGGTATCTGTCAGCAAGCTGACACAACAGTTCTGAAGACAACTGTCCTGATCTACATCAACATAATGGAACTTTATTTGCCTGATGCACAAGTGTGTGTGAGGGATGGGGTGGGGGTATATAGAGCACAGAGAGGAACCATCATGACTAGTCAAGAGAGATATCCCAGAAAAAAAATACAAATGCTTTGTTAATTAGTAACTTGAGCAACATCTTTTTCCTACTCTTTCAAAAGAGGAGCTCTGAATTTTCCTTTGGATTATGTCCCTCAAATTATACAGCCCATCCTTCTGTGTCTTGCAGGCCAGCCACACAAACAAAGGAAGTTGAGAAATGTAATCCTTATGTTAGGTGCTGATGGACAGACAAAAGTCAAGACTTCTGTTGCCATGAAGGATGGAGTCAGTGTTGCCATAGAAGATGGAGAAAGTAGGATACTGGAGTAGATGACTAACAGTTTATTCCATATGAGAAAGTATTTGTAAAATAACTACCACAGATCAAGCATTATTGACAGTGTTTATAATTTGTCATTTATTTGATTATAACAATCAACAGTCTTGCTATTTCCACTTACTCAGCTGAGGCCAGAGAATTACAATTTCGAGGTGTGACCAAGCTGTTGAGTAAATTCAAAGCCAACTTAGGAAGACCCTGTTTCAAAAATAAATGCAAAAAGAGGTTGGGGTGTATAGTTCAATGACAGAGCACCTGCCCAGCACCCATGAGATCCTGGGTTCAACTCCTAGCACCACCACCATGGGGGGTGGGGAAGCACCAACACACCAAGATGATAAGGATGGGTTAAATTGCACAAGAGCACATCTAGCAAGGGATGAAGTCAAGTGCAGTTTGGACTTCAACTCCAGGACTCTAAGGCCATAGAGACCACCATCTGTGGCTCAGCAGGATGTCCTAGCTCTTAAAATAACAGAGAAACATTGGTCATGGGATCACCTGTACCAGAGCTGCTGTAGTATTCGTTTAAAGTGGAACTTCCCGGGCTCTCATCCAGACACTGAGTTGAAACGTCTAAGGACAGATCACTGGAATTCTCATTTGAAACAAATCCCTCTGGGTGATTTTTATAAATTTTAGGAAATATTGGGGTAGAGTGATAGGTTACAATAAACTTCCTGGAATGAGCATTGTATTAGAAGCTGTGAAGGAGCAAGCCTTCCTATGCATTGGAGTTGAGACAGTAACATGTGTTCATAACATGTTCACCAAAAAAAGAAAAGTAATAAAAAGAAGAACCTATAAATAATTGGTGACAAAAAAGTCAAAGGTTACAACACAGTGGTGGAAAACTTAACAGTTTCTACCACAATTCGAGATGTGTTGGCCATATGGCCACCTAGGGTCAACATCCTGCCCAAGATATCCCATGAGTTGGGACTGGATGACATCTGTGGGCAGCATGGGTAGCTCTGGCCCCACTTTGTAAACCCTGTGCTGGGGTAGACTATGATCCTGCTCGCCAATCCCATCTTGCCCTGACCTGCAAGGCTTAGGATTGACCTGACTGGGGAAACAAGGGATAAAGAAATAGACCTGGGTACAGAAAAGCTAGGAGCAAGTGGCAGTGTACTCTGGTGGGGATGCACCAGCTGCATGGAGTCTCGGCCGGTTTCTTATATACAGCTGAAAGGGTAGGCAGGCTAGCTAATCTTGGTAGGAGGTCTCTGTAGAGAGGCAGTCTCAGGCTGCAGTCATCTTGGAGCAGGAAGCTGTGGTTGGTACCCTTTGCACACACTGTGGACATCTGTATTCAGAGCAGATCTATCCCCATGAGGCACTGGGGTTCTTGACATGACTGTGCTCATGTCAACAGTACACATTCACTCAGGACTTCATCCTCTCCACAAGTGATGGCAAAGGGAAACACCTCAATATGTCACTTTGGAGTGTGATATACTTCTGAAATTGCATTAGCTTTTTCATCCTTTCTGACTAGAAAAGTTCTTTCTGAGTCCTGGCCAGGAGACAGGCTTTCCATGCTTTCATGCACTAGGACATAGGTGTCCCTCTTCATGATCTGTACAAGATTCCCGCCCTCTTGGATTCAGATGACTCACACCTGGCATGCTCATCCTGACAGAGTATTTTCTGTGCTTAGAAGATTGCTGGCTTACGACCTTGAGTGGGCACATACCAGAGTCCCAATAACAGATTGTTCTCTTAAAATAGTCCTCCCAGCCTTTCGCATTAAGTCAGGTCTCAAGGCTCAGAGTTTGTTGCTAAAGCAGCTAAAGCAGAATAGGTATTTTCCATTGCAGATTGTCATATATGGCTGTGAAACCCCAAGAGCATCTATCTCAGCAGTTACCAGCTACAAGAGGAACCCAGAGTTTAGGTCAAGATTTCTTTACTTAAAAAGCAAGAACTAAGAACTAAATGGCTGTTAGAATAATAAAAGACTGTCATCCTGTTTGGGGGACCTGAGTTAATTCTAGGTGTCCTCTGTCCAGAATGAACTAGGAGGCCTTGAAGCTGTGTTTTCATAGCCCTCTTGTAGGAGCAAAGAAATGTTGGCTGTGTCAACAAAGTGAAGGAGTAGGGCTGGGGAAAGCAGCTCATTTGCTAGAGTGCTTCCTTAGCAGATACAAAGCCCTGGATTTGATCCCCAGCACCACATAGAACTAGGCATGATGGCCCGAGTCTGTAATCCTAGCCTCAGGATGTGGAAGCTGGACTGCCACACCACAAGGCTTGCATGGTTTACACAGTGAATTCTAGACTAGCCAGGGCTACATAATGGGAACCTGAGTCCATAAACAAAGCCAATTTTTAAAAAAAAAAAAAAACACACACGGATGTGATACTAATGTGTAACACGTTAAAAATAGACTAACATGCTGGTGCATGCCTGTAATCCCAGCACTCAAAAGGATGAAGCTGCAGGATCAGAAGTTCAAGGGCATCATTGGGTAATAGGAAGGTAAAGACACCTGTGTTATATGTGACTCTGTCTCAAAAAAGAAAAACAAAAAGAAGGAAGGAAAAAGGAGGGAGGGAGGGAAAGAAGGAAGGAAGGAAGGAAATGGAGGAAATAAGGAAGGAAGGAAGGAAGGGAGGAAGGAAGGAAGGAAGGAAGGAAAAAGCTAATGGACTGTAGAGTTTAAAGCCTCCTTCTCAGTTCTCCCAGGGCCCCACACTGGGACTTTAAGTCTTCTGTCTTCACAAAGCACAAAGGCCCCATATGTCTAAGATTTCTCTACGTCAGAGAACTCTTCTGCATTGGTGGAAAGGTATATATACTTGGCTGTCCAATATAGTAACCACTGACTATGACAACTACACCACTGAAATGTGGCAAGCATGCCTGGGGAAGAAAATGTTTAATCATGTTATTTCAAATAGTATGAGTAGCCACATATAGATGGCCAGTGGCTATATCAGTCCTCAGTGCTTAGAATGGGTGCCAGGAATTACAATTTCTGAATTTTGTCTTCATGTCCAAATAAGATGCTAGTGATGTGTACACTATATGACTCTATTTTATTATTACATAATAACAAAAGACTGTCATCCTGTTTGGGGGTGCTGGGTTAATTCTAAGTTTCCTCTGTTTATAGTGGTTCCAAAATGAGAGACAGGGAGGCCTTGAAGATGTATTTTTGTTATGAATGGCCTCTTATATGACTGGCCCTCACTCCTCTTTGGATGCACTGAGAGGTATGGGTCACTTATATGTCCTTACTCCTTATTGGACTCCATGAAACAGAAATTTGATTTTGTTTTGTTTTGTTTTGTTTGTCAAAAAGCAAATGTTGATGAAAAAAACAATGAACAAAAAACAACAAATCCACAGCTTTCATCTTAAAGGGAATAAGAGTTTATTCTGGAGTTATTTTTGAGCAACCACAGCCTGGAAACACAGATATGAGATACCCAAATTCCATGTTCTAGCATGGAAGCTAGAAGTTCCATATTTTTACAGAAGGAAGAAACCATAAATCAAGACAATTTTAAAATACATTGATGGGTGTATCAGAGAGGTGGTTACAGCAAGATGGGGGAAGCTTTTCTATGGGTCTAAGATGTTACCTGGTAACAGTATTTAGCTTTGGGGTTGGTGGAAGCTAGTAGTAGATTCCAAAAGATTTTTATCTATAGTTACAGGATGTTAGTTCTGACTCAGAGTAGGGCAAAGAATGACTGGCTGTTCCAGGTAGGCTAACACTAGCCTGGGATGAGGTAATTAGCCTCTGGACCTGCAACATTCCAATCCTTCTCTCCGAAGTACTGCAGTTCTAATCAGTCAGTCAATCTCTGAAGATACAATTTCTTTCCAGAGTACTCACAACTGCCAGAGAGGCAGTTCTGGAGGGGGAGGGCCAAATGAGAATTAAACTCATCAAAGAAGAGCTATAAAATTGCAACCCAGCCTTTAATCCCAGCACTCAGGAGGCAGAGGCAGGTAGATCTCTATGAGTTCCAGGCCAGCCTGGTCTATAAGAGCTAGTTTCAGGACAGCTTCCAACGTCACAGAGAAGCCCTGTCTCAAAAAAACAAAAGAAAAAAAAATCACAACCCACCCAAAGCCCCGCCCCACAGGTGAGACTCAACTCTTTAATTCAATTTGACTCTAATTCTACTCATTCATCCTTAGAATTTTTATCTGAACACAGAAAGGTATTTATTGCTGCAGTGAGGTTTGTGACACTGTGGTGTCATTGTAAAACAAACAAAAAGTCACAGTCTTATTACAAAACAGAGTAGTACACATAGCCATAGTGTCTTAAGATCAAATGTTATTTTATATGGTGTCCTTGGTAGCCCTAAATTAGACTGATAACTCTCCTACATCCAGTTTCTTCTCTTGGGAACATTCTTCTCCACATTAGTTGTAAAGGCCTTGTGTATTTTCTTATACTGCTGATTAATAGACAATGGGTAGTTGGAGTCCCTTCTTTCTGGGTCCTACCATGTCAACGAAAGTCTCCATTCTAAGACTACTAGGTCTCATCTCTCTATACCCACCCCAAAATCCTTTTGTTAGGATTTCTACTTTGGGAGATGGGTGAAAGTAAGCTGAATGGCCCATAGCAAACCTACCCTGCCTTGAGTCCAGAATCTTTGGGCTGAAAATTGCCCATCTAATATCTTCAGAGTTGACACCTATGTCACCACTTTTCAGAATTAGACTTCACTGCATCTACTGATTTAGCTGGTATGTTTTGTAGCCACAGCACAGAGAGGATCACTACCTCCTCACTTCTGACATCCACCCATGGGTAATAAAACCATGCTTTATTTCACTGCCCCCAAAGCAGAAGGCTTGAGATGCCACAGAGAGGTACCCATTGGCCTACTCACCCACCCGAACAAGTAGAGCTACTGAAAACACAAATCCAGCTGGCACTGTTAGTTACTCGGGACACATGGATGTGATGTAGAGACACGGAAGCTCTCAAAGGCTTCATTCAAAGAACAAACTCATAACACATTCCAAGATGCTATAAGAATGACATTAAGTATTCCTCTCTCCCGCTGTGAGAGCACCCAGCAGAGTGCCGTGAATATAAACAGCCCTAGAATTGCAGTTCATATTGTGCTGTTGATGAGCACACATGGTTCTTGAGCATGCAGTGTGGGTGGTCTGTTGGGGGGTTATGAATCAAAGCCACGGGGGTTTTCTTCTTTGCTCAGCCTCAGCCAGTTATTTCTGAGCAGTTGACTAATTACTCACGAACTGCACAGTTAATGGCCCCCTTCTGAGTTTTTGACAAGAAAATGGCTACTTGTTTACTTTCAGATCTCATAATAAATCTGCCCTTTACAAACCAGAGAGCCAGCATGGCCACCTGGATGGGTGAGTTCAGAGTTCTTCCTTGGAATCCTCACAGCTCACTGTACAACCTTGAGGGAGTTGTGAGGCAGGTGTGTCTCCAGCCTTTGCCCAACACAAGTTAAGTGCACCTGCCCTTGATCTGGCTGAGTGGGAAGCTGTGCAGCTGCAGAAGATTAGGACTGAAGCAAACTTTGTCCACAAACACAGATCCTTCGTGCCTTGTGTTTTGTAATTTTGAGCCGTCTTGCTCAATATCACTCCTATTCACTTCGTGTACGCAGAAACACTTTAAACTTAGCATTCATTCTGCAGAGTATGCTTCCTCCATTTACTGTTTGGGGTTTGAATAACCTGTAGTGTTTTGGGGGTTTTCTGTTTGTTTGGGTTTTGGTGTCCTGGTTTTCTCCTGCAGAGATGAGAATTAAACTGGGGCCTCAGACATGCTAGGTCAGTACTGCACCATAAATAAGTTAAGCTTTTGGCAGCTTCAGTATTTATTATTTATTTACTTCAGGAGAGAGAACGAGGAAAGCATAGATGACAAGTTGACAGCCTTCTTTGTCCTGTTTTTACCTCCTTGAAATGACCAGTGTTTCCCACAATTGCTCAATGTGCAGAGACACATAGACTCTTGTTTTTATAATTTGCAAACACATAGCTATAGCCTTTATATGTTGTAGTGATAAATGCCCATCCACACTCATGGGTATGGTATATTTCTAAGTTCTATATATGATCACCTCATTCTTTTTAGTAGTTGCCCAAAAGTCCATAATACAATGATAATCTTTAATAATTTCCCGATTGCTAGGGTCCCTCTCTCCACTTCTCACCACAACCTCTATCCCTTCCTCTCTCCTGCTCCTCTTATTTTATTAAGTAGCCTCCTCCATAGCAGTGGAGATTTCACATAGTCAGTTGAGTTGCGTGAGCATTTGGGAAGATTGTTTGTTTACACAGTCGGTTCCCTGGGTTTCCATGTCTCATTGCCAATCTGTGACTTGGCAGCCAAAAGCTAAACTGTAGCTTGTGGCCAAATGCAAACTTAACATCGAGGAATGGAAAATCTTGCAAAGTTTCTAAATGGTCAGGAAGGTTTTTAATTCCAAAACAAATCTAGTTCCTATTTTACAGAAAATAGTGTGGATGCATCTAATTTTTAAAAATCATCTTAAGTGTGTGTACCACATGCAAACAAAAATAGTTTTTACATGGTATGAGACAAAGAAGGGGTGGGGTTTCTGGTGTGGTAATACCCTGATGCAAGTATTCTTCCTGCATGGTGTTCCTGCAGTGAACCCGAATCTCATGGAGGTGGCCCCTCTGCCTGTATTTTCTTTCTTTCTCTTTTTGTCTTTTGTCTTGTTTTTACTTTAAGGGCATGCCTGAGGTCTGTTTGACATGGAGAAGAGGTTTATGAGGCAGAGAAAGGCAAGGATGGACCAGGTCTAGAGAAAACCTGTGAGTAGTGAATAGCAGAAAAACTGGGTGATGCAGTCTGGTCTATTGATGGATGCTAATCAGATATTGAGGATGTTTATCTTGGGTTAAGAGCAATGGAAAGCCACAAGAGCTCTGCTAGAGAGGAACAGTCAACTCATTGAGTAGAACAGAGCATTGCCTGCAATTTTTTATTGTGTGACTGATGATCAAGAAGGGACTATCCTGTCTTGCCTTTTTCACTGGGTAAGTTTGTTAAGATTTTGTGTTTATGTTTGTGTATATGTGCATATGTGTGGAGAGGCTAATAGTTGACACTGACATCTTCCTTAATCGTGCTTCATGTTATATTTTGAGACATGACCTGTGCTGACTGGTTTTATGTCAACCTGACGTAAGCTAGAATCATCAGAGAGAAGGGAACCTCAATTGAAAAAAATGCCTCCATTAGGTCAGGCTTTAGGTGAGTCTGTAAGAAATCTCTATAGTGATTCATGTGAGCCCACCCCATCGTGGGAGGGTTGGTGATCTTGGGTTCTATAAGAAAGAAAGCAGAGCAAACCATGGAGAGCAAGCCAGTGAGCAGCATCCTTCCATGGCCTCTGCATCGTCAGCTCCTGCCTTACCCTCATGTTTTTGATGATGAACTGTTATATGGAAGTGTGAATGAAATAAACCCTATCCTCCCCAAGTTACTTTTGGACATGGTATTTCATCAGAGCAATAACCTAACTAGGACAAGGACTCTTGCTGAATGTTGGGCTAAGTGGTTTAACTAGAACGGCTGACCAGCAAGCCCCAGGGATACTCCTGACTCTACTCCCCTACTCCAAACTTGAACTACATAGATGCTGGGATCTGAATTCAGATCCTAGTGGTTAAACATCTTTCTCCCCAGATCCCTTAATCTTATTCCCATGATTCTATATACCAAGGCACGTTCATGGCATCAGAAAAGCCCTTGTCTTCTTCCTTGAGGATTTGGCCATAATATAGGTGCAAGGGTTGTGCATGCACCTAAGTTTCCAACAGATCAACAAAGTCCAAACACCTTTATAAACAATGGATCTTCTGTGTTCATCCTTCTGAGTCTCTTGGTGACCTCAAGATAACATATTCAAAGTATATAGAAATCTGTGGATAGACTGAACAAATTGGAAGTCCCATACTGATCCCAGGAGCTAGTCTGTCACAATTCAGAAAAAGACATTTCAATATATTATCTTTCTTTGAAGGTTCATATGACTAAAACTTCCTCAAGAGAATAACCAAGGACTCATCTCGTCCTTACTCATCACTCACTTTTCCTGTGCTAGGTGATTTTACTTGTTCCAATCTCACATCCAGACACACTTCCTAGCTCTGAGGAAGTACAGAAGACAGGCAAGGCTGAGGCCCAAGGACTGGCTAAATGCAGAGGGCAAAAGGTTTACAGAGCCCTCCATCTTCCCTCTTGATTCAAACAATGAAACATCAGGATGTAAAGAACCAGAGGAGTAATGGCTACTTTAAATAACTGTAGTTAAGTTCACAAAGGCTGATGTTGGCAGTAACGCTAAGTAAACTGCAGAAATCTCTAAGAACTACAAGATTTTTTTTAAATGAAAAATAAAGAGTAGAAAAAGCTGGTTTCAAAATCCAAGTTTGAGTCTACTGTAAGTTTCCTAGGAAAATCTGTAATTCACATATTTAAATGTGAGTATACTCTCCCATCAAATAACCACGTTTTCTTGCTTTGGCCCCAATCATTTCTGATTTGGAGCACTCCTGATTTATCTCTACAGAGTTATTGAGCATAATTTTTTTCCTTCCATAAAGCCTCTCTTTTAATCTAAGAAATTTAGAGAAGTGGCTTGGCTTCTCCCACATCTGAAAGGAAAATCGAGAGCTCTTGCAGCCTTAAGTCTAGAGATGTATGAGTCACTTAGTCCAGCTCTGGGACTACTCCTGGCATGATTGCTGATGAAGGGCCAGTGAGGAAACAGGGCCAATCAGGGAAGTTATTTTTCTTTGAAGAGGCCATTCCCTGCTGGATGAGACCTGCAAGCTTAAAAAGCAATTTCCTCGCCCTGGTCCACTTTCAGCTCTCACAACACAATGCCACCTGCAAATCAGACCTTTCAATAAATGTTTCCTCCTTTCTCCCCAAGAAGGAATGTTGAAAATGTTAACAAAAAAAGGGGGAGGAAGAAGAGGAGGAAAGGAGGAGGAGACAAAGGCACAATATTCTAGGAGACACTATATTCACTAAATCTTCAATTTCAATATTTCTTTTAGCTCCTAACTTCTTAAAAAGATTATGTTTACTAGATATGGGTTGTGGCTCAGTGATAGAGCATTTATCTAACATCTATGAGGCCATGAGCATCATATACACCACAAAAATTCTTAGATTTAACAAAGGAATCATAGGCCATTTATTCCTGTGAGTAAAATCAGGTCAGATTTTAGGATGGCCATTATAACATCTTTGGAAAATGGAAAGAGGAGTATTCTTTTCCAGTATGAACACTGGCTTTCCATCCCTGCAGCCTCTCTGCATATTTATCTGCATATTTATATGCAGAACCACTTAGCTGAAGCTCAGCATTCTTATTTCAAAGTGTTTATATGTGGGACTTTCTCATTTAGTTTCATTAGACAATATCTGTTTCTGAATGGTTTTTCTAGAAAGTAGTTCCCATCTCATGTTTCCTGCTCAAGTGTTTCTTACCCTACAATCAAAACAGCAAAGGAAAGAGCTGCATAGTCTATGACATAATCTGTCCCCTGAGCTCAAACAAGTCCTACTTGCTCAGTCACTCAGAGTCATCTGTCCTATCAAAGGGCCCTGGCAATCACGTGAAAGAAGGGAATAGCAACCAAAGACAAGGCTGACTGTTGTCCATACAACTGGATTCCTTTCTCCGTTCTTCTCCAAGTTTTCCCTTTTCCTGTACCTTTGGCACAAGCCAAATCCCTACTTATCAGATTCATGGAAGGAAACAAAAACAATTGCTCTGAGACACCTTAGGTTTTCCTTCATTGATGTGGGCCAATTCAATGACATTACTGAGAGGATGCCTCACTCAGACACAACTACATGTGGAAGTCACACAGATATTCATCTCGTATCCATTCCAGTGCAGATGAACAGGCTCTGTCTAACTTTACTATGCTATAGTTAGTTTACAAGCTTCAGAGCAGTCTAGAGAAGGACTTGGACCAAATGGCTTCTCAGGTTTTATGTGATGTTAATATTTCATGATCGTAAATATGTCCAGCTGGATACAGCTTGTGTTACACATACTCCTATTTGGCCCCTACATACCACAGGAAACCATGTGTTGGTGATTCTCAGCTTCTCTGCTGGCATGTGGTTTTATAAAGTGGAATATTTGCGCTTTTCTTTACCTGTCCTGTACTGTCAAGTCAGACAGCTGTACTAAATTGCCTCCTTCTAATAGTATATCCTGCCTAGTGCCCCAGAAAGCTCTATGAAAAGGGACCTGACTTCAGATTGCCAGAAAAGCACTTATACATCCTTAAACAACTGTTTTGTTACAACCATGTTTCTAAGGTCTGAAATGGTCCCTGACCCAGAGTAGCTGCTCAGTCAATGCTGTTGAATGAGTAAAGGAGCACAACCCTCACTCCACATGCTGGTGGCTGCATCCTGTGCTGGCATGTCACATGCTGCAAAGTTACCACCTTTGATTCTTGTCTCTGGTGCCATGCCACCCCTTTCCTAGCCAAGACCTCAGTGCAGTGAATAAGCCATTTGGAAAGAGTCCGATTTTCACGATTTTCCTAAAACCCGCTGATACCATCAGCAAACACAGTCAAAGGACTTGGTGAGTAGAGTATTTCCTTGCTCTCAGGAGTCTATGGGCACCTCTAATGACAATCAGCAGATGTGAGCTCTTTCCACTGTGACAGTGTCTGACCAGTTCTAGGGAAAGCCTGATGCCCACATGAAAAGTGCATACAGGGAATTTTGCAAAATGAACTTTACTATATTTGAAGTTGTAATAATGAAAATAAAGTCTATTCCTCTGATGTGGCGTTGCACATCTTTAATCCCAGCACTTGGAAGGACAATGAACTGCAAGCCTTGAGCCTCAAATCAAAACAATATATTAAGTTTATTTCATGATAGAAACCTTTAACATCTACAAATATATATTGTCCGATATTATACTTCTTCCCATCCCCACCAGCACCAAAGATCCAGGAACCACAGAGGATGACCTGATTGACAGAGCAGAGTCAGGTCCTGCCATGGAACAGGTGAATGGTTTCTGAAGGTTCCAGGGACCATGTTACTCCATCCAAGGGTGGTGGTAGTCAAGAAGGACAGGACTTAGAAGATGAAAACCTTCTTTTTTACTGTGTTGGCTTTGTCAAAGAGCCCAGGGCTTGGGGAGCTATCCAAGGTGCTATCCAAAGCCGGTCTTCATCTTGTCCTAGCATTGACATATCAGTCTATCTTAAGCTTCTGTCAACTGTGTGGTTTAATCCTAAAACTATCTTTATTCCCCGCTTTGAATCTTCTTAGGCTTCTACTGGATTCTCAATCATGAGATATCTTCTGGGGCATTCATAAATTTCCTTCAACCAGATTTTTGGTCTGATTCTACACACACACACACACACACACTCACACACTTCCCCTTAAGTCATGGTCTCCCTATGTAGTTCTAGCTGGTCTGGAACTCACTATGTAGACCAGGCTGGCCCAAACTTGTAGAGGTCTACCTGCTTCTGCACCTCAAGTGCTAGAATGAAATGCATGTGCCAGCATGCCTGGCCTGTCTCTACCTCATCTTGACTCTGCCCCACCTGCCTGGTGATTTCCCACTCTTAAGAATAATCACATGTCTCTGATGCAAGATTTCTGTATTCTGTATGCATGCCATGTGTCAGCAGAATAGTAGAAATCAGAGCAAGAGAAGCTAAACTTCAAGGATGCAATGCTCTTATTTTGTATTATTATAAACTGCCTGAATTATATATTGCCACTAAGATAGTTTTCTAGTGAAAAATACCTAATTATACAGAGACTAAAAGGAAAAAAGAAAACCTACTTCCATACTTATATTAATTTCTTTTGGAATATTTATTAGAGTGAGTTAAGTATCCAGCTATTGTTGGCAAGGTGAATATTAAAGATTCACTTGATATATGGACAATTATAATACTCTATATTACAATAAAATTACCACTCTAATATGTACATTGTCCACAAGGAAAAGTATATGTACATGAACTTGAACACAGTTGGTGAGTGTGGGTGCCTGTCTCCTGGGCTTCATTTATAAAGATCATTTTATCTTGAAAAAGAAAGGGGGGAAACAGCTGGAAGTAGTATACCCATAATCTCAGCACTGGGGAGACAAAGACAGAAGGGAAGCAACTTCCAGGCTGACCTAAGATACTCTGTGTTAGGAGTTATCAGAAGACCCTTTCTCAAATGAAGGACAGAAGTGGGGAAGAAAGGAGACAGGAGAGAGAAGAGGGGAGGGCAGAGGAGGAGAGGAAGGAGGAAAGGGGAAGGAAGCCTCTGTGAGAAATGCACTCTGTTTCCAGGCTACTGAACATGGCCAGAGGTATTTGTCTTGGCACCTAAGGTGGAGCTAATGGCTCTGTGGAATGGTTTTACTCTGCCCCAGCCCTCATGTGACCAATGACCTGCATCTCTAAGACTGTTCTCAAGACTAGTGATACATATCATAGCCATTGACATTTTCTATGGCTGTGTAAAGTTAATAAATCTTCCTGGGACTACATTCTTGACCCTGTCTTCTGATAAGCTCCTAACGTAACATACAAAATGTTAACCAGACACAACACTCCTACTGGGCTCCACCTGAGCTTTGTTTCAACTTAGACTCAGTATCAACAGAACTGGAATGGTCAGCTATCCTGTTTTAACAGCAGGATGCATTACACCATCAGAACTATCTAGACAGCCTGGAATAGAATACAGATTAGAGGAGAGCCAATCACACAGAATGGAGGTCTATGCACCTGATGTCTATTACTGTCATACAACTTGGGGATCATTCTCTGACCAGGAACTACTGATTGCCCAGTTCCTTTATTTCCCAAAAAAGAAAAGCAAGGCTTGGAGATGTTAACCCATTACTCAAACTCACACAGTAAGTATGGGCAAAAGAAAGACAGCAGTGTGGGCTCAGGACCACCTTCCATAGCCCAGTCCACAGCAACTGTCTGTTCCCTTCCTGTTTCCTGTAGTTGAAGCCTGCATCATGCAGACTTCTGTATTAACAAAGCTATTTTCCTCCAAATAGAAACATCTCTAACTCACACTGGTATAAATTAAATGAAGACTTTATCATTTAATCTAAATGAAAAGCTTGGTGGGCTTTGAGTTCATGTAGGGGATTAAAGATGTTATCTGATTTGAGTTCCCTCCTTTGAGTCCCTCATTCCTGTCTTCTGTTGTGCTGTCTTCATCCTCAAGGGACCTTCCTCATTGATTCCAGAAGGTGGAGGCAGCCAACCTTCATATAGTTGATAGTCATCATAGAAAGAAAGCTGCTTTCTCCTAGAAACTTAAAAAATTCTTCCCACAGACCACACTTACCTGAGTTGGTATTGTGATTTTTATTGAAAGGCCAGTCACTGTAGCAAAATGGTTTGATTATATGAATAGCCAAGCTTGGGTCACATAGCCATCCTTGGATGAGTACAGTTAGAAAGAGACATGAAGTAGTACCAGTACCAAGGCACTGAGAGATGGCAAGACCCTGAAGACCTTCAGGAAACTCAGTAAAATAGATTGGTAGAACAGTATTATAATGACTTGGCAGACATTCATCATACTAAATATTCACATACATCCCTATGAAGTCATGTTATAATCTAAGTCATGACATCCAGGAACATGAAACTTCCTCCTTGATTCAGTTCTGCATGCAAGCACCCCCATCATATTGATTCATTATAAGAGTCCAGATTTTATATGTGTTTGGATTTTTGCATCTGACAAAATTATCTTTGTATTCTAAAAGGCTGGATGACCATTTGGTTTGCATCCTCAAAGGGATTGGCAGGAGAATTCAGAAAATTACAAATAGCATTGATCTTGGACAAATGATAAACTGGAGACCATTACAAAGCCCATAGGAAATATTAGATTAATTTCTTTAATAAGAACTTCTGTAAATATAACTAAAGGACTTACTATTCAATGGAAAAATTGATCAAGAATACCACACAATTGGGAATATCAATTATCAATGGCTTTTGTACCTGTAAAAAAATGTTCTGTTCCACATAGCAAGGAAAAGTCACATGATACCTTCTGTAAAATGCCACTTTGATCTATTGGACAAATCCCCATCAGTCTGATGAACACTAAAATTGATTTGGATAGGAGAAATATTTCTATGTATTACCACAAGTAAAAAAAAAAAGTGATACAACTTCAAGAAGGAAAATTTGGTACCACCACTTAACCAGAGTTTTTTTTTTTTTTAATCTCTAATACCTTTAATTCTGTAATACTAGTTCTAAAGCTTTCTCCCATAGCAGTGCATACTTTGAAGTCTGTGCTTAGTCATAAACAGAAGTTTATCACCATATTGCTCTTAAAAGCAAATGATATTGGGATACATTCATCACTAGGGCAAAAATTAGTTAAATATGATGCTTCTAGTCAAAGAGAAAGCTATGCAAGAGTTATAGATATAGGTTAGGGATATAACTCCATGGTAGAGCTACATGTATCATACCTCAGTTCTGGGACAATCTTTGTATGAAGTTTTAGACTGGAGAGTCACTGTAGGTGCTACCAGATCAAGTGAACTGAACCTGTGATCCTTTCTCTTCCCCTTTCTAGCTCTCTGTGATGAGGCCTTAGGGTGTGAGTCTTCTTCTGGCACAGCCTTGGACCAAACAAAGGCAGGTCCAGGAGACAGAAAGAATGTGTCTGCATCAAAGATAGTAAATGGTTAGATAGGTTAATAAGTGATAGGTGGGGGACAGATAAATAGGATCTCCTAGATATGTTCAAAAAAGGGGTATTTTGACCACTTATATGAAAACTTAATATCTATGTCTAAATACATAGTAGTATTTGCTACTCCTCTATTGCTATGAAAACAAACAATAAAACACCATTGGTCAAGGCATTTTACAGAAGAAAGTGCTTGTTTGGGCTTATGGTTCTAGGTGGTCAGCTAGTGATGGCAGAGTGAAGTGTGCTGGCAGGAGTAGACATCTCAGGGATTACATCTTGAACTGAAATCAGAGAAAGCAAGTAGAAAAGGTGGAAATCTTTTAGACATCCAGAGCCCACCTCCTTTGACATACTTCCTCCATCAAGACCATGTCTCCTGAAACTACCTAAACAGCGCCATCAGATGGGGAGCAAGTATTCAGAAATCTGAGCCTGTGAGATGGGGGAAGTCTTATTCACCACAGAGGTTCTATGTATTTGTGTATATAAATAAAGCACCTCTCACATAATGTCTCAGGACTTCAAGATAACAGGCCTAGGTGGTTGTCCTATATTTTTAAATTGTGCACCATTTTGTGTTAATTTTTTTAAAAAAATAATAAGCCATCAAACCCATATATAGTGTGGCTCTGGAGCCCTGGGAGATACCACTCCTGTCATCTTTACACACAGGTATTATGAAATATGTGCACACACACACACACACACACACACACTGCCTTGGCTTTCTCCAGAAAAAGAAACAGACTAGGGCCAAAGGTTACAGGATGCCCTGTTAAATCTGAATTGCAAATAAGTAACAAACCAAGTTTCCTAAGGTCAGTATGTGCCGTGCAATATTTAGAACACGCGTCAGTAGTTCCAACTGCTCTGTCTGGCCATCTGAGTGAATCTGGAGCCCACTGCTCATTAGGCAGAGTACAGTGTCCAAGCCAGGCTTCTGCAATCCGTCAGATGAAGAACAAAAGTGTCCAGCTTTTTCATGGGGTTGATGGGAGGCTCATGCCAGCTCCAGTGATTTGTAAATAGTTAAGTCTCTAGGACTGAGGAAGAACGTGGTTCTGTCAGTGCATTGGCACTGAAATTCAAATCACTTACTGAAACCTGATTTCTTCTACTTCTATTTTGGTTTCTTAGAAGTCTTAGATATAGATACCCACATATTTCCCTCCATAAAAAGCAAGCATTTGCTTCTAAAATATGTAATATGCCATATAAAATATAGCAAGGACTTCATTTTTCCTGGTTCGTTCCCCTTGTACTGAAATGTGTAAAGGAGTCTGTTGTTTAATGAATTTGTCACATGGCTTTTCAGACACCTACCATGTACCACACCTTGAAACTAGAGATGAATAAAACAGATCCAGTTGACTGTATCCGAATCCATGTTGTGGTTAAGGTCTGGCTGAGAAACAAAGAACACTTCTCAGGCTGTGGCACTTCCAAATCACCTTCCCAATGTACTTGTGAGACTGGCAGTGAGTTCAGTCACCCATTGTGCTTGACATCATCACTGTTCACATTTGTGTTCCTTTATTTCATTGTTTTCTTTTTGAGGCAGGGTCCCTCTAGAGAGCTCAGGCTGACATTGAACTCTCGATCTCCCTGACTCAGTCTTGCACTACCGCGATTAGAGGATTATGACACCAGGCCCAGCTCTTTTATGTTAAATAGAGGAGCATGTCAATATTTCCATGGAGCATCTTCTAGAAACTATTCCAAGAGCTGATGTCTAACAATGCAAACATTCTTATTCTGTGGAGGCCTTTTTTACTTGCTCAAGCTTTGTAAAGCTGTGTTCCTTTTCCAACAGCCTCATGACCTTTCCCTGTGGGTTCATCACTTGGTTTCCTGTTGGTAGTTGCTAAGGTAAACTTCTCTTCCAGAACTGCCACTGAGGTCAGCAGGGTTTAAACCACACCCTGCATAGCCCTAAAGAAAAGTGCAGACAGACATCTGGGTGGCAGTTTCCAGTGTTGGCCACTGTTTACATTGGAGATTGCACTCATAACATTCTGTAATCTTTTGACACAACTTCTGCGGGGTTAGTTACAATATGAAGTTTCCCTGCTGTCAGGAGGTATAACAGTGTCCTTGGAGACAGCTGTGCAGTGCCGCCCTGTCACTGATCCATGGAGTGCCGATCCCTGTGTTTTGTAACGCCTCCAACTGGGAGTTTGATAAAAACCATTGCTCTCTTTAATCTGGAATGTTACATGCTGGAAAGCCTTCTGAACGCTTCCCACAAGCTCTACATTCCATCAAGGCAAAGAATTGCTCAGTTTTACGCTTCTTTGCATATCTCAATGTAATAGGGTTAATGTTTCAAAAAATATTAACAGTAGGGACATATGTGAAAGTAAAGTGTGGCATGAGTCACTGCTGAAGATACTAGCTGCCACCAAATGTCATATTTCCCAAAGTGAAATATAGGAATAAAAGTGAGAAATTATTAACAAATTAGAAACTAATGAGAAATCTCCATAGTGAAAGGGATTTTAATGTATCTTCATCTAAAAACAATAATGAAGAAAACCTACTGTTGGGAAGGAATTTACTCATTTATTTAAAAGCAGAAAATACAAACCTGCTAAGAGCTAAGTAGATATGCTGCATGCCGGTAAATGTGGAAAGCCCTAATGAGGATGGTAGACAAGGAAATGGATAAACATAAGTGGATATAATGAATGTTAAAAGAACTTAGAAGAGACATCCACTGATGTAGACGGAGGTTAGCAAAGGCTGCCTGGAAATGGAAAATATACAACAAGATTATGATACACAGTTAAGTTGTACATTGCATGGCTATGCATGGTGCCTCTGTCAAGAATGGAGTTCAATGTCCCTGACAGCTATGAAGTCCTTTCCACACACAGAGAGTACACCCTGCTGTAACCCTGTGTGGGGGGTTAAAAGGGAAATGTGTACATTGTCATTTTGGTTTGCTCTTTAAATGCAGGTTCTCCTTTTCTCCTGATGCAAAACTGCACTTGAAATCCCCCACATGAGAGCACTTTGCTATGCTACACTTTGATCTGGGAGGTGTTTCTTAGCAATGGGGGCTCAAATAGAGCTGCAATGTGTGGTCACGCCTTCTCAATTACAGACTACTTTGCCCATCACACTTTAGATGTGGGCTGCCTGTAAAGAGGCAGTACAAACCAACATCCTCAGAATGTTGATTTCTCTGGAGAGTTGGGTCTAAGTTAATACCTCTTAAATCATATGCTCTGCCAAAAATAAATCTAGAGCCAAGGGGTTCAAGTACTTTCACTGACTTTGAATGAGAAGTCTCTGGGGTATGTATCATTATTAGCGACCTCAGATGGCAGCAATAGAGCAGAGAAGCCGTTCCCATCGAAAACATACCCAGAAGTGTGAAATCCCTATGGAGTGACCCTTGTTATCCAACAGGGGTCTGGAGTCCTAGTAGGCTGATTTTTATCAGATAGCATGGAGTAATATGCTGTCCAGCTGCTAAGAGTCCAAATCCTTTGTAGAAATGAACTATACTGAAGACTTATCCTACTGCCTTCTCCTTGGTGTCAGGGAGTAAATACATCAGCCTTGTACAGCAGGCTGAAACCTGGAGATGCTAGCACTGATGGCCTTTTGTAGAGTGATTCTGTAACCCCTTGGTGTCCTTGCTGCCACAGTTCCAGCACTGTTTACAGGAATGTTTGGGGTGGGGAGAGCTTCAGAACCAGAGACTTAGGGGTGTCTCTGATAACCAAAATGCAGCTGGAGATATCATTGATTGTATCCAGTGCGTTAATGGTTTGTCAACATCTTTCCATTGTGAGGAAGGTACTCTACTATAGGTCAACTATAAGACATAGCAAACAACCACACAGATCAGCTATAAAGCACAGTGCACTGCTATAGATGAGCTGCAAGACATGTAAATGTTAGAAACCTTGATGTGTTGAGAACATTCAGTATTAGACACATCGTAGTAAAATCTAGTGATTGTATCACAAGCAGAAATTATAGTTACAGAGAGTCCTTAAAAGCTCCCACATAGAGGCATCTACTCCCCGAGAATACTAATATAAAGAAAAAGAATAAAATTTGTCTCGCAACAGAAGCACCTACTTCTTGCTGATGATATAAGTCACTGTGATAAAAGAAATGCATTTCTTCTTAAAGGAATATAAACACAACTATGAAAACATAGGTTAACAAATGTGGCAGAGAAGAAGGTATTTGAAGACAGCATGGTACAGGAAGGGGCATGCACTGAGGGGCATGTCTTGTGTTTCTAGCTGTGATCTTGAGCTGGCGAGTTAACTTTTGTGACTCTCTGTTTTCTTCTCATAGGATGGTCTGACCTAAATAAGATACAGGATTAAGTATGAAGAGTCCACTGAATAACAAGTAGCAGTGCCCTCCCTCCTTTTTCCTTGGGGATTGAGCACAGGACCTTGTTGTGCATGTTGTCCAATCATTTTACCATCGAGCTTCCTATGGCTGGCTTTGAACTTGTGTTCCCTTGCTTCTGTCTCCCTAGCAGCTGAGGTCTGCCACATGCTCAGCTGAATCTGTTTCTCAACAAATAATTTAGAAATTCTTAAAAGCTATGATCATTTTCCTATGATTACTATTGTGATTTTTTTTTAAATAGTAACAGTATTCAGCAACATTGGGAACCTCAAATAGGAAAGAGTAGTATCAAAGTGACAGGGATTTGTGCTGGATATTTCCAAACAATATTTTCGCTAGAAGTCATCAGTAGATTTATTAATGATTATTAATCTGATTGATAAAACTGAATATTAATGATCTCAAATGTTTACTAGAGTACAATTATTTTCAAATAACAGAATCAGCTCTTTTTAGTTATGTATATAGGGGTATGTGAAAATGATTGCAGGTACCCAAGGAGGTCAGAGACATCAGATCTCCTGAAGCAGGACTTTTGAGCTACCCAATGTGAGTGCTAGGAACAGAACTCAGGTCCACCAAAAGAGCAGTACATGATCTTAAATACTCTTAACCATCTCCTCCATATGAGCAATTGTTTTTGAGAACTCTTAACTACTGAATTTTCTTATATATTCAGAAATTTGTCTTTTTGATGAGCCTTTGATATACAAAAATAATCACATCTCTTTCACATGTAAGTTTATGGCTTGTGCAGAATTAGGATACACATCTGTGAAGGAGCCCGTCTCCACACTAGGAATCTGCTTCTTTGCAGAGAGGAATGTTTGCTATGTGGTTTGAATGCACTGCTGTCCAGAATGCTTTGATCAGCTGGTGGCTCCACAGATGACTGTTTGGTGCAGAGCACAATTGGGCAATGGGATGAACAGATCAGGAGAAAAGGCTGTGTACACAGCAGAGGAGCACTAGGCTGAATGGATCTAGCTGTGAAGGGCAGAGTCTTCTGTGCAGTGGCAGAAGTTGGTATCAGACCAGAAGGGTGGGGCCATTGCAACAGCAGAATAAAGAGTGTCTATATCAGAGAGTTCTGGCATAAGGAGACAATGGGGTTACTAGGCATCCAGAATATCATACTGACTGGGAAACTGGGATATAAGCACTGACACTTATTAAGATCTTGGCAATATGCAAATTACTGTATGATATGGTTTTATTTAAACTTCTTTTTTAAAAAAATGCTACAGAATCAGTGATTTAGCATTCCCATTTTACCAAAGGAGAAAGTGAATCTCAAATACTATAACTAACTTTCCCAAAACGACAGAGTTTCTAAATAATGTGGCTGGAATCTGAAACAATATCTGGCTGACATGCCAGCTCCATTTGATCACCCTCCACCTTTCCTTAGGCAGGGTGTAATCCAGCAAAAAAAAGACACTGTGAATGAAATAGGGAAGACTATCCTAGTCTGAATTCAGGAGCAAGACTAACACCTGGTGAAGGAAACTAATAAAAAACACACAAACAAACAAAGCTATACACCCAAATGACAAAAATTAACTCTGCAAGTTGCTTTTGTATATTCGTTAATGTGTATAAGTAACAATAATAATCAGAGGAAACGAAGCCATTATTGTTAGAGTGGAGGGAAATAGGAGAGGACATGGGAGAGGGCATGGGAGGGAGTAGATGAAGGAAAGAGGAGAGAAGTGATGTAATTATATTTTAATTAAAATGTATTTCAAGAATTAAAAAATAAGTGCAAGGAACAGGCTTTGTCTTGTATAGGAAGAATCATACGAGCATAGCAACAGAGACGTGTGAGCATTGCTGTCAAGTCTGGCTTACAAGATTTGAGGAAGAGTCTCCCAGGAGTAAGCTGGGCTCCTGTTTGGATGACACTAGGTAGGAACGAGCTGGGGGGAACTGCTGAGGATGACAAGAAGAAGGAGCCTCCCACTGTAGAGGGCATACATGTTGGATTTAACATTAAAGGAATGTTTTGGTTTTTTGTTTGTTTGTTTTTAAGAGGAAGTGAGAGAAAGTTATTCTCACAGCAGCCATAAAAATTTGCAGCTGATCTACAACCTGAATAAAACACTTTGCCCTGCTCAGAACCTAAAGAAAGTAAGAATACAGAACAAACTTCCCACTCTCTGGAACAACTAAAGGATTTACAACTCAACAACAAATGACAAATAACCCACTTCTTAATAGAAAAAGGATTTGAAAATATTTTTTTTGCAAAGAAGGCATACAAGTATCTAAGAAACACTGTAAAGGTGTTTTACATCATAAATCATTAGATAAACACAAGACAAGGCATACCTAGATACCACTTTATATTTACAGGATGTCTGATAAAAAAAAAAAAAAAGATGGACAGTAGCAGGCATAGATAGCTCTATTCATAAACCAAAAAAAAAAAAAAATGTAGGACCCACACATTGTGGATGGGATACAAACACAACAGCCACACAAGAATTTCTGGCAGTTCCTCCAAAAGCTAAACATAGAGTCACCATATGAGCTAACGAGCAGTGAATAGTGGTCTCATCAGTAAGAAAGACTTGAATGTTCATCTACTAAAAACTCACATGCATGCTCATAATAGCATCCATGCTCATCATAGTCAAAAGATAGAGTAGCCCAAACGTCAGTCAACTGATGGCTGCAGAATGCAAAATGGGACTTCCTGTTAAGAAGGAAGAAAATTATAACACAGGTGAACTTCTCAGACATCTAAAGGAAGAAGCCTGCCATACACATACTATAAGACTCTACTTACAAGCTGTTCCCAGAATGGGCAAATCATATAGATTGTGGCCTCCAGAGGATGGGGAGACAAGAGTGAAGATCCTGTGAGTGAGTTTAGAAATGTGGTTTGAATGGCACAAATGCTCTAGAATCACATAACAATGAGATGGCTGTGCAACTTTGGGAATACACTGGAAAGCACTGTATTTTATTAGAAGGGTAGATTCTATGAGTGAATTCTTTGTAATGTTCCATTGCTGATGTCAATCAGTCCAGTGTGGGATATATCATATATCTTGTGTCCCTCCGTGTTATGTTTCTCTTTAATAAAATAGACTTTATAGGAATTTTACTAATTGTAGTATGGGAAAGTCACTTTACAACCATCTCTTGCTCATTCTAGATTTCACGAATTTCCTCTAATATATCATGTTCCTTCTAGTTTAATTTAGTTGTAACATGACCATAAAATACAGCGTTTCTTTGAAACCCCAAATAGGGGTTACAAGCAGCTTCAATCCCAGTGCAGACTCAGACTGGCTGGTAATGGTTCCATGGGGCTCTGTGTTTAGAAAGATTCTGAGGCTGGATCCAGACTAGCTATGAAAAGTGGTCTCAGTGATTCAGAGTGTTGATCTTTGACTAGGAGGTGCTAATTAAGGTAGGAATACTGAGTTAGTTAATTAAGCGAAGAAAGTGCAATGCTCTACTGGGTGGATAAACCTGACTAGTATAGATATTCACACAGAGTGACCCAGAGCTGAATTTGAGGTCTGTAATGTAAATGTGGAATCCCAACATTTTGAAATAGTCAATATTTATGGATGAGATGTCAAAAATCACTCAACAAACAGTACGAACTTTTATCAGACAGCATAATATGAAAGTATTGTGAATAATGCATTTTTGTAGTATATGCTTCAAAGGTTCTTAACAAGCAATCATTAGCATATATGCTAATATGCTTACAGGGAATTTCAAAGTGAGAAAGAATGTCAAGATAGATGTGGGGAGCAGAACAGTCTTCCACTGGGAGAATGATAGACTTTCCAAGGGCTACACTCTTGGAGAAAACTGTCTCTCCCTCTCCCTGCAGCTAACATAATTGCTGACCACTCAATGTCTAGGAGTAGGATTGTGTATGCAACCCCCTGCTTCATAATGGAATTTAGTCCAGCTTAGGCATGCACAGGTCTTAGGCATACCATTGCAACCACTGGGAGTTCATCCATCATAGAGCAGTTCTACTGTGTCCAGAAGATGTTTCCTTGCAGTCATCCACCCTTTCTGGCTGGCTCTTATACTCTTTATACTCCTTCTTCAACAATGCTCCCTGAGCCTTGGGAGGGAGGAGAGCTTGGTATATATGTTCTTTTTAAGACTAAGCATTTTAAGCCTCTTATTCCCTACCCCTCAGCCAGTTTTGGGTCACTATGTTAATCACAACCAACTACAACACTTCCCTCATTTTTGCATATTTTTTATTAATTTATTTTTTACATTCCAATCCCAGTTTCCCCTTCTAATTTCCCCACTCCCCAAACTCTTCCCTCCTCCATTTGCTCCTCAGAGATGGTAAGGCCTCCCCTAGGAAATCTACTAAGTCTCTCCCATCATCTAGTTGAGGAGGCAGGACCAAGGCACCTCTCCACCACCACACCCCTGTGTCTAGGCTGGGCAAGGTAGCCTTTTTGAGATGAAGTCTGGTATCGAACTTGTCATTCTCCTACCTGATCCTTAACGTGCCAGGAATTAAGAGGTGTGCATCACCACACCCAGTCTAACACAGGCTTTTTAACTGCCCTCACCCAAAAGTACAGATATCCCTAATTGTTAGGAGCTATGTAATAACACACATTTACTCACATTTGAGTTCTACTTCAAACCATCTCCTCCTTCCCAAACATGCTATCGGAACCTCTGATGCACTTTCTGTCATAGACAGAAGGTGCCCACCTCACCTGGGTAGAGCTGGCCCTGGAGGTGTGAATGCAGGTGAGCCAGATCTGAGGACCCGTGAGTGGGAGAATTGGTCCTGCTGCTTGCTGTAGGCTGCACTGGATGAGCTAGCTGAGGCAGTAATGGAGAGCTTGCCTGGCTGGTGACAATGAAGGAAAGCTAGAAAGCTGACCAACCCAGCTACCACCCAGGCCCAGAACCAGGGCTACAAGTTGGCCCACCCCAACACCCACTTCATCTATGATCTGCCCGAGTAGGGGAAGGGCATGAAACTTCAGACTCAAGACTGCAGGATCTCCATGATGCCGCACAACAGGGTAACCAAGAGGAGCCCAGTGAGAGCCTATTATCAATTTTGTAGCAGAAACCAGAGGCCTAGAGTCAGATCAATGACACCTAGCAATGAACACTTGCAAGTAAAGAGTAAAGATGAGCAGACTAAAGGATAAACTGTGTGACTCAGTGGGCCACGCTACAGCTTCCACGATGAGATTCTTCTCTCTTTTTTTGTTTCATTTGGATTGGTTTTTAAATTTTGTTTTGTTTTGGGGTGGGAATGTTACAAGGGCAGAGGGTAGCACCTAGTGAACAGAATGATAAGCAGGATCGAGAGATGCATGATGTTAAAGCCACAAAGAATCAAGACAAGTTAAAAGAATTAAAAAAAAAAAAAAAAAAAAAAAAGGAAATGTCTTGAGTCTGTAGCAGGTGCTCTAATGTTACCATTACTCAGGAGCAGCTTCTTAGTAAATTTAGTAGTACCCTGTTATAAGAGTATATCTAGCCCAATAGTAGTTCTTTGTCTTTATACTATGTAGTTAAAGAAGTAAAATTAAGACTCCTGTTGAAAGGTAGCTCTTAATATTGTTGGAATGGTCTTGAATATTAAAATGGACATTTGATTACATATAAAAAAAGAAAAAGAAAAGAAAAATGGTGTCTAGGGAATGAGCCCCATTTCTTTGGAGAAGAAATGATCCACCAGATGACTTTAGCTGCAAGTCTGAAAACTTCAGCTTCAAGGTTGAGCTTTCTTTTCTGGAATGAGGAAAGGAAGGAGGGGAGGGAGCTGTGGCAGGGGGACTGGGAAAGGCCCAGGAGAGCTGGGCCTCTGCAGCAGCAGCTTTGGGATTTGTCAGGGATGCTGGCACCCACAGTGTGAAAGCTCTTCTTTCCTCTCTTAGGTCCCATCCATTTCCCACTTCTTCACTTCTGCAGGAAAGCAGCACTCTCTGCGCCTCTCCATCTGTCCTAGTTATGGTTTCTACCGGTGCCATAAAGAACAAAAACAAAACACTTGGTGGGGACACTAGCTTTAAGGATCAGACTTACCACACTGGGAGACAGGATCGGAGATGTGTTCTAAAAGCCACTCATGAGTGGCTGCCACATGAAGATTGCCTCCTGGAGATAAGCTTGATCTTGGAGTCCTCCGACTAGCAAGTTGGCATTCTGTGTCCTACAGGGAGGCTGGTCATTGGCTGAGCTGCTTCCAGCCTGCCAGAACTGGCCACTGATGCCGAGATCCTAGCTGGGATGGCTATTTGGGGGGTAATATGTGTGGGAGGATGGGCTGAGGGAAATCAAGAAAAACGTGTATGTGTTTCAGAGCTTCCTGGTAAGAGTTGAGTGTTAGGGACCCGAACTACCAGGATGGAGTCAGCAGCCACATGACAGAAGGCAATGGGTTTATATGGACACAAATGCGGGAGCTTCTGGGCATTTGCAGTCTCTTCAGCTTCCACTTCTAAAGACCAATAAACAAGTGAAGCACTAGGCCAGGAGTTCAGCCAGTAGTGTGGAAGGTTTACACTGGTGTTCTTGACTGCCCTTGTCCCTCCATCCTCCATAGGAATGTGATTCCGTATCCTGGTCCAGCCTACACAATACCACTAATCCATATTATTAGGATAGAGGCAGAGATAGAAAAGGATGGCAGGAAAATAGAGAAAAGAGGATGGGGAAAAGGAAGGAAACGGGAGATGAAAGAGAGGACGAGGAGAGAAAAACAAGGCATTGAGAAAGAGGAAGAGATGAAAGAGGAAGAGATGAAAGAGGGAGATCCTGCTGTGCCCACTGCTTTCCAAGCCCTATACAATACATTCTACATTTAAAGTTGCATTTGGTTAGGAAAGAGTCTAGGCAAAGGCAATCTGATTTTTAATTTAAAACAAAATAGATTACACTTTGTCTGGCTGGGCCCCAAGAGCCAGGCTGAGTAACTAAATCAATTTAATCTATTCTAATGATACAAGCTAAATGCAAATTAAATCATTTGTTCTGGGGAGAACTGTGTAAGGGGATGGCTGAGTGAATGCACCATCACCATATTTTGAGGTTTTGGGGCCCAGCTTGCTCATTTCGCTTCCTAGATTCTATGTCCTGCGCTGGTACCCTCACCCATGTGAGGGCCAGCTAAGTGGTCCTGGTGTGGGATGAGGAAAGGCACCAAATGCGTGGCCTTGGTGTCAAGAGTTCAGAGGAGTTGAAGAGAAGGAAAACTGGACAGGACACTCCACTCTCTTGAGAGGCGCACTGCTCCGCTCCAGCCTGTTGCCACGTGGGGAAGTGGCTGCAGTATGGCCAAACCAAGTAAGGGTGTCCAGCCTTTGACACTGCCATATAATATCCTTTACAGCTGTGTTCGTATGCATTAGCACTTATCCTGGGGGTGTATGTGGCCCATGTGATGCAGAGTAGACACGCCATTTCACAGGAGACCAGAGACGCACGTTCAAGCAATTCTCTTGGGCTGAGACAGTTCATTTCCAGGATCTATTGCCCCACTGGTTTAATGGACCAAACAGTTGTCTTTTGTCCAAGTTACAAACAGAAGACTAATTTCTTGTCTGCATTCCTCTCTTTCAGGCCATTATGTTTATGTGGACACCTCTTTTGCCAAGCAAGGGGAGAAAGCCATGCTGCTGAGTTCTGATTTGCAGGCTGAGGAATGGAACTGCCTTCGTCTGGTCTACCAGATAACGGCACCCCTGGACTCTGCGTCAGATCCCAGTCAGCTGAACCTCTATGTGAGATATGAGGATGAAAGCTTCGATCGATTGCTTTGGTCTACTAAGGAGCCCTCGGACAGCTGGCTCATAGCCAGTCTGGATCTTCAGAATAGCTCCAAGAAATTCAAGGTAGGAGGGGATAAGGAGGAAGACAGTAAGTGTGTGATGTACTCTATGGTACTTTAATACAGTTCTTCATGTTCTGGTGACCACCCAACCATAAAAATTTTTTGTTGCTACTTCTTAACTATTTTGCTAGTTATGAGTCATAATGTAAATATCTGATATGCAGGATATCTGATATGCAACCCCTGTGAAATGGTCGTTTGATTCCTCAAAGGGGTCTCAACCCACAGGTTGAGAACCATTGTCTTATAACCCATGTTCCTGCTAATATTTGTTTATTCCTAAGGCTAACTGGTGCTTAAGTTGACCTCTTCAGTGAAAAGGGACTTTCAGGAGAATTTTCCTTGTCAACAATTTTGCGTCATCCTTCTAAATTGTTTGTGAACTACGTTGTACTGTCTTCCTTAATGGGTCGGTTGTTCCAAAGTTTGAACAAGGCATCATAAAACGAGATGCGAAAATACTTTGAAAGAGAAAAGTTATTTCCCAGGCATGTTTCCTTTTCCTTTCAGAGAGGCTAATTGTTCCATCAGCTCTGAGAGGAAGACGGAAATGTAAGGGGTGGGGTTAGAGGGGAGCAGGGAATGCAGCTGGAGTGTGGTACATATGAGAGTGTGTGTCCCTGAGGACACAATAGAGCCACCAGGAGAACCCAATTCCTAATGCACTCCATTCCTAGGCTCAACCCTCTCCTTTGCAAGGCTGTAAAACAAGGCGTCTCAGGCTAGTCCAGTCTTGTGAGTCTCTCCCGATCAGGCAGTCACTGAGGAAAGGAACATAGAGTCTGAGTTCCTATTTCACACCATTCTCCAATGGTTATCAGACCCCAAATCTACCCACACAGTTGCAAAATATCCTGCTAAAGCCACAGAAGAAAAATCTACTTGAGAAACCGGGCCAGTTGTGAACTCTAACATTCCTTGAAGTCAACCACATGAATTGTCATACTTTTATCTGTTCTTTGTACAAAATTCTCAATTTCACATCAAAGTAGAAACTATGGATTAACTTCCCATTTCATATGCAGATTTCTGACTGACAGATTTGAGCTCCCTGCTTTTTCATCCAAGGATTTCTCCAAACACACTACCTGGTTTTTTTTGGGGGGGGGTGTTCTGTTTTATTTTTTGGTGGTGGCTGTGGTTTTTGTTTGTTTGGTTTGGTGTTTTTTGCCCCTGCATCATCTTCCCTCAGTTCCATTCAGCACATGATTTTTCAGGAACACAGTTCTCCTCTCCATCCACCAATGACTGCCTCCATGAACACAGGAGGATGTGGAAGTTAGGGTAGCACTGGAAGACTCTGAGCACCTGTTGAACACTTTGTTCATGTCAAAGTCCTCAGTGTACATGTATGTGTTCATGTATGCACAGGTAAAAAGTAAGAGTCACATTCAGAAACCATGAATCACACTGAACAACATCTCCTAAGAACTGAAATATTGGACAGGAAACATGGTGTTTGATGCCTGACTCCCCTTTCCCCCCTATGTTCTACAGGTTTTGATAGAAGGTGTCCTGGGACAAGGAGACACAGCCAGCATTGCCCTATTTGAAATCAAGATGACAGCTGGCTACTGTATTGGTGAGTGGGTTTTGTGATCATGGCAATGGAACGCAAATCTCTTTCTACAATCCACTGCCAGAAAACACTAAATCGATCTTAAAGGCCAAGTGTGTCATAGAGCGTGTTGCAAACAAGCATAGTAGCTTCTGTCCTTTGTTAGGGTCACCTGAAGATGGGACATTGATCCTCAGTATTCAGTGTGGAAAGGCTCATTAGCATTTGATCGAACTGGCTGGATTAACAAGGAGAAGCAGTCACTTTTACCCCCAGCGATACTCTAACCTCTTCCAGTTCTAATAAAAACAATTGCTGCCTTGCTGTGAACTCAATTTTTGGTGGCCTCTTCCAGAAGAGTAAACATCCATCATGTTACCTACTTTCCTGATACATGCTACTGCTGTCTTAATCATCAAAATTGTCACTTAGATCCTACCAGATATGGGCAGGATTGATTGTCTGCATGACAGCTTTGAGAAGGCAAAAAGGACTGCCCCTACCCCATGGGTAGCTGACTACCCCTCATCTGTCTCTACACAATGAGTACTGCACGGAGGGGCTGGTGTCTGTGCATGTGGGCATAGAAGGAAGAGGTTGTCTAGGGGCAAAGCTTGTAGGAGAAAGGATCTGAACATACAGATGCAAAGGCCAGAGCCAAGCAGTCAGTAACCCACAGGGAGGTTCTTACAGAAACTCATTTCAGGGCAGGGATGTTGGGTCCCAGAATTATGAGGTTGGTGGGTGCTAGAGTTAGCCTGCAGGGACAGGCCTGTAGCTGTGGCTTTTGGATGATTCCACTGGTTTCCATGAGTTGGAGACAAGGGAAATACAGATGCATAGGAGCTAGTAAACTCCTGGAAGAGACCCTGACTTTACAGGAATTACAGGATGAGGAGGACCTTAAACCAGGGATGGAGGAGAAAGTGGGGGAGTAACATTACAAAAGAAAAAACTCATTGTATCTGCCAGATGCCTCAACATTGACAGTACTGAGACAGAGGAACAGGGCCAAAGGGAGTGGAGAGTCAAAGATGATCCTGTACAAGGAGCCTGTGCTAATGCCTTGTGGTGTGGCTTCTCTGTTTTGGTTTGTCATTGACACCTGTAAGTCAAGGAAGGAAAACAGACAGAACTTCCATCCAGGCTCATCCCATGAGTAGTCTAGGTGCTGCCCTTCCATGCACAGAAACAGTCAGACACACTGTGTGTGCACCTCCACCTGCTAGCTCTCAGTCTCTCGGTGCATCTCCTCATCTCCCGCCCTGCTCTTGTCAGCAGCAAAACAGAGCTGATTCCTGTGAGGACTGAGAAGAGACGGATTGAAGGGTGATACTCAAGAAATGTTCATTTCTTTTGCACAGATGATTCGGTAGCTTCTGGTTTGTTTGAAACAAAAAGGTTGCCACATAAGTATATCCTGCCACGCTGTCGCCCCTCCTTGCTCTCTGCCCACTTCTCTTGGTTCATTGTCTGTGCCGCTGGGTTAATAAAAGCACCTTTCTCAAGGAGCTATGTTGAGGATTAAGTGAATTCGTAGAAAAAGTTTAGACTAGTGCCTGACATGCTGACAGGGATTTTGCTTTTTTATTACACGCTGTGGCAGCCCTTGGCACTAGATGTTGAGCATCAGTTGGCAGGTACTGCACTGGAAATTTGAAAAGAAATCTGGAGATTTGTCAGTGCTCGATGATAACTTTACCAGCTAGGATCCTGGCAGGAAGGTGGGAGCTGGGATGCCGGGGTTTGGCCAGGGGTGGGGGAGGAGGATACAGCCTTGCCTCTGTAATTTGAGAAAGTCCCTCAACATCAATGAGTGAGAACACAAAATTGTGCAGGGTAGAGTCACCAACGGGCACAGGCACTGTGGCCAGAATTAGGACCAGCCACGACTCATAAGCTGTTATCTGACTAGCCAATGGGACAAGGGAGAATGAATTACTAGCAGCTGGAAACAGAGGCTGTATGGTCAAGACTGCTTCTGGCCAGGCTGTTTCTTCTGTAAAGGGGCATTGCTCACCATGGCAACCTGTAGCTGTGGCTTTTGGATGATTCCACTGGTTTCCATGAGTTGGAGACAAGGGAAACACAGATACCTAGGCGCTAGCAAACTCCTGGAAGAGACCCTGACTTTACAGGGATTACAGGATGAGGAGGACCTTAAACCAGGGATGGGGGAGAAAGTGGGAGAGTAACATTACAAAAGAAAAAAACTCAGTGTATCTGCCAGATGCCTCAACATTGACTGGAGCTTGCCACTGGCTCTGGCATCACCTTCCTTCTCTTCCTTTTGGTGGAACCCAGTAAGAAGGTGGATAGAGCAATAGAGAAGATCGGGATGGACATCGTCCTTTATTCTGCAATTGCAGATTATGGTGTCAGCGGCTGGATTAGATTTATAAACTCCCTGTTCCTGCTAAAAGTATTTGTGAATGGGGAACAATGTATAGCAAACATGTCAATGTCCCCAAGCACAAAGGTTTTACTTCTGTATTTCTCATCTTAAGCCAGGTGGGTGCCTATCCTACCTATTCTGACTAGATTCTTATCAGAAAAGCAGGGGAGTTCTGGGAATCTTGTTCATCATAAAGAGATGGAGGACTGGGCCAGCAGGTTAACAGAAAGGGTGGTGCAGAAAATATCCAGCGCTGAGGGAATAACCCTAAAATGGTACATTAAAATACAGTGGAGCTGGGAACCTAGGTCAGTGGTAAAGAGCTTAACATGTGCAAGACCCTGGATTTGGTCCCCAGAACCAAAACATTGACTGATTGATTAATTTAATGACTGACAAACGTCGTCAGCTTATATCAAGCATGGGTCGTGTGGCTGGTGCTCTGGTGCTGTACTGAGTGCTGCCCATGCCTACAGTAGGATGATGATTCAGGACTGTTGTCTCCCATTCACATATCAAAAAACAGACCCGGGGAGATGGTGAGTCTCACACCAAGTCACACAGCTAATGGGAGAAAGGGCTGTAGTTCATAGAGGCAATGATGATGCAGAGCTCAACTCATTACTGGATCTCTCTTCTTGACCAACATTGTTCAGAGTTTCTGGCCCACAGAAATTGGAAGAGAGCCTTCCAAATGACAAAGGGCAGGCAGACTCTGTAGAGAATATGGGTGTCCCCAGATGTGGCTGCGGGTCACATATGAAACGTTTATCTATGCCTCTTCCTCCAGAATGTGACTTTGAAGAAAACCATCTCTGTGGCTTTGTGAACCGATGGAATCCCAACGTGAACTGGTTTGTTGGAGGAGGAACTAAGAAGAACACCCACTCCATCCTCCCACAGGATCACACATTCAGGAGCGAGCAGGGTGAGCTGGCCACAAAGGCAGGCTTCTTCCTAGGGTGAACCTTGCCTTCAACTCCCACTTCCTGACTTTTGTCAACAGAAGAAAGGGTGGTGGAAATCACACTCAGAGGAAGAGGAAGGAAGGGGGGAGGAAGGGAGAGAGGGAGGGAGGGAGGGAGGAAGGAGCAGGAAGAAAGGAAGGGAGGACGGAAGGAAGAGAGATGGGGAGGAAGGAGGGAGGGCAGAAGGAAGGAAAGGACAGTCAGTGAGACAGAGACATAAAGGCAAAGATTTTAGCTCATCTGTCACCTTCGATGTTTTTCACACATCTGTGGAATGTTATACTTCTTATCTATTGGTTGTATTTCTTAAGACAAGGCTGGAGTAATCCAGATCTTCATTAAAAATAGATTGCAGGTTTTTGGCAACTTCCTAAGAATTCCCCAGGAGACCATCAACACTAATGATTATTCTGTATGACGTGTGCAACAGGGCCCCCTGGTGGTCAAGTGCACTCAGCAAGGAAAATGCAGAGGCAAGGTTCTTGGTGAGGGAGGAGAAAGCCTCTGGAAGGGAAGCTAGAGCAAGGGTGCAGTTCTTTGTGTCTTACTGTCACACCTGGTCCCTGGTTTCTCCTCATCTGCAAGACCGGTCCTCGACTCTATGGCCTTTTCTATGTATTGAGAAGATTCTGACTTTCCCTCAAGAGCAAATGTAAGAAAGCTGGATCTTTTTCTTTTTCACTATTGACGGGTCCTAGTAGATAGTGAAGGCTCCATTTGGTCTGGTTACATTTCTCATGATGACAGCATGGACCCTTACCTGGACACATGACAACTGTTTGTGGTTCCTTGCTGTCCCTCATTGACTGCAGTTTTGTGTCATCTAAATGTTTGAAAGTATGTTTTGAACTTTGCTTCCAGCGTGTCCATTCTGCAGGTCAACTGGGCTCAGGAGTCTATGTCTTGAGATCACTGTTCTCTTTGTCCGTCCTTTGTATCCACAGTCTCAGACTCAGTTTCCCACAAGGACCAAGCAGACAAATTAAACAAGTGGCATGCAGGTGGGTGAGGGCCGTGGCTAACTAGGCAGTTGAGATGTGCAGAGCAGTTAGATCCGGTTGTGTTCTATCAGAACGTGAGCCCACTTCACAAGGTCTTCTGATTTTTTTTTCCTTAAAATAATCAAAAAGGGATGGTTTTTGAAATATCCCTAATATGTAAAAATTAGTGAATACTTTCTAAACACAATAAAAATATGATATGAGCTGGCAAAGGGTTAGCTAGCTCCTACTTTTCAGCCTCTATTTTACAGGTTTTTATTTTCCTTTTCAACATGTCCAAGCTACTTAGAAAAAATACTTCTAAGTAGCCAGCTATGCATGCACATGGGGCTTGTCTGCTTAAGACAAATCCAATTTTGCATCTAGCATTTTCACTCATTTGATCTTGAATTGGGTACAATGAAGAAAATGTCAATTGAAATGACAAGCCACCAGGCGCTTCCAAACCTCAAGAAGTATGTCCCAGGAAAGAGAACCTCTTTCTTCCATAAATGGACATCAAACAAGATCACATATGTCAACTATTGTCAGAATTATCCTCTTCCCCTCCAAAAAGAAAGGAGATAAATATTCAGAGATAAAAGGACACTTGTGGGTACTCAGAGTTGAAAGCAAAGTCCCAGATATTCAGAGACAAAGGAACCTTTGTAAGTCATGACAAATGAAAATTTGAAGGGGAGGTGTGGATTTACAGGGAGAAGGGAGATAGGAGAGAAGCTATGATGGTGTGAATAGCTGTGCCAACTACAAGAAGTCAAGGAGAGGCGGGGTGGGGTGAAAAAGCAAAGTGTGAGCAAATTCTAAAAAGCCTGAATGCAGGAGCTGATTTCAAATTCACTGACAATAGAAAGCCAGCAGAGGTCTTTGAACCAGTGGGGTGAGACAACATCACACAGTGGATATACTATCACCCTAAAGGTGATTGTCTTGCTAGATTGTAGTGGCATTTCATCTTGCCAGTGAACTTGTAGTAGTGGCCACACCCTTTGGGCGTGGTTTCGGGTGCAGAGAGGACCCTGTGACCCCTTTAAGGTAGAGGAGCAGCAGGTACTCGCTCTCTTGGGTTTTGGAGACATTCAGGAGGGCAGAGCAAGAAGGCTGTAGTTAGTCATTTACTCTTACCTGAGTAAGTTGTTCCCCAACAAAACACCTATTTATCTTTTATCTTGGGTCTAGTGAACTTATTTAAACCCCTCCCTCACAAGGTGAAGGACAAAAACACAGAATAAGATAATAAATTAATACCCCAGTAGCTCTTTAGATAGAATTAGGGTTAGTCACATAAGGAACTATGACAAGAAAAACATTTTCACTTCCTAATTTTAAAAAGAAAGGCTTAGCACTTTTGGTAATATTGAGAGCTGAAATATTATGCCTAACCCATATTTGAACCTGAAGACACACAATCCACTGAGGCCACAGAATCCACACTAGGAATGAGGATTCTGTGCAGAATGAATTGTGGCCAGTGGTAGCATGGCCACAAATCTGTGTATTGTAAAAGACAGGTTAACTCAGAACAATAAAGTGTCAGCACCCCTCAAACCTGTGTTTAAATGAATAAAGCTGCTAACAGTCTCTTGAGGTTTCATAAGAGAAAAGCTGGGTGAATTTCTCCTTACTCGTGAGGCTAGCTTGGTGATTGTCCTTCTGTTGTATCTTATAAATCGAGTGCAGAGAATGATAGGGAGATGAAGTTATGATCATCATGGGTCTCTGTTTCACAGCTACACAGAGGTACAACTGTGGGCAAGCACTAGAGCGCTTTTCTAAGCTACTCAAAAATTATCTCCAAGGAGGTGACCAGCATGATCTTCTGATGGTATTCACAGTGCCACTGTCACCTTCATTGACGGTGAAAAGCAAGACCAGCCTATGGACTAGTGTCAAACTCTTCATATGTCTGTATTTCCTGAATGCAGTCTCCCCTTAAATGGGTGTGATCTACAGTGCTCCCTCGGTGGCCACAGACCACTCTGGCCATATTGGGTCAGTGAGGGATAGGGAATGAGTCAAATCAGGAGTCCCATGGCTTATATTCAGTTATCAGAGCACTGGGTTTCCTGGAGCAGCCCCTCAGCTTCTCAGAGTTGCCATTAATCTATTTGCAGGCGAGGTGAGGGATTTGCATTTAGTGACCTTTAAGATGCTTTTGCATTACAATATTTTACTTTTCTCTCTTTGCCTGGTGCTGCACATTAAAATCCCTGATTTCAGCACCCATGGAGGTCTATTTCCGAACTGTGTGGGAGCCTCCTGAATACTTACAAGCACATTGTACTTGACACCGAAAAAAGAAAAAGAGGATGAAAGGCACCAAGGGCCTTGTTCTGGTGATGTCTTGACCAGAAGGTAAAGAAAAAATGACTTCACTCTGGTTGTCCTTGAAGGCCACTATGTTCTACTGATGGGGAGGTCATCATATCTGTTACTGCATTTGCTTCTGTATTCTGTTCACTTTGTCCTATTTCCTACTCTCAATTCTCCAACCCTTCCTGCTTTCCTTTAGCTATTTCTAAAATATCTCCCAAAGGCAAACAGCTTTGCCCACTAGCGTTGCTCAGTACCCCTTGAGTTGATATGGAAAGCTAAAAAAGCATCAGACCCTATGGCTGAGTGGGGAAAGTCTAGAGAAAGCTTACAACTCCCTTCCAGCAAGCCATCAGCTGACCTCCAGGAAGAGGTTCTTCATGACCTCTCATGTCACATAGTCACCCACCTGCTCATTATATATACATTGTAAACAACATGTACATATATATCAAGCATTCTTGCATGCTATGGTGATATGAAAAGTCATGAACTTTAAAGAGATCTTGTCTAAAAAATGTCCTTCTCCAGACCAGTAATTTGGTGGCATGTTTCCTTAGTTTCTTTCCTGTTGATGTGAAATACTCTGACAAAGCAACTTAAGATACAAAAGGGTTTATTTAGTTCATAGTTCACCATTTAGTTCATTATCAAAGGGGAAGTCACAATGGCAGGAGCTTGAGGTAGTCAGTCACAGAGCATCCACAGTAAAGAAACAGAAAACAACGGGTGAATGTGATTGTCGGTGAGAGGGTCTTCCCACTTTAATTAATGTCATCAAGAGAAGCCCCCAACAGACCCATCCAAAGGCTCATCTTCAAGTTGATTCTAAAATCTGTCAAACTAACAATTTATACTTACCAGTTTGACTCCACTCCTTGTCAACTTGATACCCAAACATTTTTAAGCCATAATCTTTCATGCTTTGTCTCTATGAGCTCAAGACTGCATTATACTATAAAATGCATTCAATCCAACTTTAAAAAAGCCTATACTTCTCAACAGTTCCAACACTGTCAAAATTGTTTCTTAACTATGAGCCCCTATAAAATTTAAAAAAAAAAAAACAAACAGTTACATACTTCCAACATAGTATTGCACAGAGAAAGCATTCCCTTTCCAAATGGCAAACAAGGCATAACAAGAAACAATCAAATTAAGACAGACCCAAAATCCATTAGGGCAGCCCCACTCCTCCAACTCTGCCATTGCGGCATATGTAAATCCTCTCTTAGGTGGACTCCACTTTGTGTACGAACTCTCATAAAACCACTCCTTACTTAGGATAGGGCATTAAAAACAATGAGTTCCAAAGAATCTAAAATATTTACCTAAAGAGTTCTGCCCACAAGATGCAAAGGTTTTCCCAGTGTGACTCTTGCAGAAAAATAAAACTACCGATACTCTAAAGAAAATAGAGACTGCCTTTCTTATTTCATTTGCCTTCTATTGGATATATTGATCGTCTCTGCACTCTGATCAATTTGGGTGGCGAAGGGAAGATTAAATGGTCCGATGTCTGCCTGCAGCAGCAGATTTTCCTCTCTGTGGACTCATTACATGTTCACTCACATACTGCAAGCAACTTAAGCCTTTGCTTTGGTAAGAAGTGGAGAATCACACAGCAGAGACCAGGGTGTAGAAGGACATTCCTGGGTCTTTGTGTTGTAGAAAAGGGAACGGTGAATACAGAATCTGCAGAAAGCAATGTAGGTATCAGTTTTCTTTGATTTGATTGCAAGTTTTTAACAATTTCCCCCAAACAGTGAGGCTCTGACTTTTCAAATGAACACTGTCCCCAACTTCCTATTGAATGACAAAAACAGACACTGCGCTAAGAATTGAGGGATTTCTTTGAGATGTAGGAGAAGTGATTTTTATCTTGTTTTCTCTTCTTGCCCAACTCTGACTCACCACATAGGGATTTCTTCTTTGTTAATATTTCATGGATCGAAACAAAAGGTTTCGATTCAGAAGGTAACTTGCTGACAGCTGAGGTCAGTACTGTTTTCTATGCACCTTGGCAAAAAGAAGAAAGTTGATGAACAGATAATAAGGAGAATTCATTATTTTGCTGAGGCTTGAGGTTTTTAAAATTAAGCTGCTCAGAGTGCCACTCTGCAAGGAGCTGGGCAAGGTTTCCAAACCCAAAATAAGATCAGGATTATTTTATTCCTCCAAAGCCCATGAGATGGGTGAATCAGCTCTCCAGAAGTCATGCCATTTTTTCTCACTTTGATTTGGATGGAGCCCCAACTGTCAGCTCAATGCCACCTACTCATTCTCTGTGCATCCTTCCACTGCTCGGGTCATGGCATTAGCACCCAGTGGGATTGTGGCTTTGTTCATTTCCTCACATTCCCTCAGCATTGCCTTCACACAAGCTCTTTTGGATCTCCCTCTGTGGCTTCCTAGTCATCTTCACATATCAGCCTCCTTTCCAAGGATTAAGTTCCGCCAGGGCATAGCTCACAGGTCTTATCCAATGCAGATCTCTCAGGCTTTTCCACAGAGCAGCAACAACAGGGAGAAGTTTGAGCTTTGTCTCTTTCTAGGTCTTCACTTTTCTCTTCTTTGGTTTTCCCCGTTCCCTTTACCACGCTGGTGTTTTTTGGCATTGGGAAAGAATAATAGGGTTCAGAACATAAAAGGAGGGCAATGGACAAACACTTTACCTGCCTGCTGCCATAGCCAATGAGAATTGCACTCTACAGTCCCAAGAAAGGAATGATGCTATTTCTCGTTGACTATACGAACCTCTTTCAAGTTTTAGGAGTAATGGGACCTGTCAGACCTTCTCAATGGGTGTTACCATACACACAGGCAGTCCTCTTAAGAGGATTTCTCTGAAGTGCTGTAGCCCACTCAGGCCAAGGAAAAAGTCAGTGTCTTTACTCCATCAAACTCTAGAAAGTCGTTGCCAACAAAATTTGTCTTCTCAGCTCTGTCCCCACAGCTCTACAGTCAAATTCTTGCCTCTCCCTTCATTCAGGAAAGGGTGGGCACTTCCCTCTGTCTGTGCTGTACAAACTTAATTTTCACTGATGAAGTTCTCTCTAGGACTTTGATCTGATCAGGGCTGGGAAGATGGCTCACTGGGTAAAGTGCTTGTCATGCAAGCATGAAGACCAGAGTTCAGATCCCTAGAATGGAAGTAAGTGGGGCGGCCCACCTCTAGTTCCAGAACTCTGAAGGCAGATTCAGTGGACTAGTTAGAGCAAGCCTTGGTTTCAGCTGAGAGACTCTGCTTCAGTGAACAAGGAGGGTGCTACTGAGGAAGACTCCTAAACATCAGTGTTATAATTCACATGTACTTGTACCCACACATATACAAGCATACACCAAACACACACATTAAAAAGTTAAGAACAACTCTGATCACCTTTGTGTCAAGGTCCAAGGCTATTGCAGAACTTGGAACTGTCTGCCTATATGATGGTGAGGGTAGATGGCAACTTCCCTTTTCCATTTCCTCTTTAGCTGTTCCCCTGGATCAAGGCTTCAACTTATGAGTTCTGAGGGTTATTTCACATCCAAGTTATAGCAAAGCACCACCTGATGTTCATGCACATTTCATTTTTGAATGCTGTATAAAAAGAATGGAGTCTGGCTCTATTAAAGACACGCTCCCACCCTTGAACTAAGACTTCCTGAAGATAGCTATCAGATATGCAACGTGGCAAAGTAGGTGAATTGACTCACTGCCTTTGAGTGTTGTCTACTCATCTTGGCAGCAACCAAGTGGCTGTTTCCATCTGGAACATGTTTCTTCAGCCCAAGTTGCACCAGGAGGCAGCATGTCTGGGTAGCTAGCAAGATGGAAGCAGACAAAGCAACTAGGGCAAATAAATGTGGCCAGCATGGAATGAATCCTAACTTAGTCTCAGGCTGCCTTTGGCACCATGGTTAAGCTGTGAGCAATCTTCAGGGGAACTGTGGGTAGCCAGGCTTTTTGAAGATACATACCCAGAAACTGTCCTCTGAGTCCTCCTAATCCATGCAAATGGACGGTGGTAAGGAGCTGCTAAGGTTATTGGAAAAGTTTCACGAATAATACAGAGGGTTGCTGTAAGGAAGAAGGGAGGCTCTCTTCAAAAGCAAGTTTCAGGACTACCCTCAGGCATTACACAGGAGGGCTAAGTATTAGCTGATATTGCCACAGATTTATCTTTCTAGTGAATTAACAGTGTTTTACCCTGCAGAAACCTCAGGTTTTTAAGTATAGCTAAGCATTGGGTACTAATAGATTGGATTCCTGAGTGCGGCAAAGCAGCAGAACCCACAGAGAAGTGGCGATGAACACCCTGATTCTTAGCCTCGTGGGGAACACACTGTTTCTATTTACAGTCTTTCATTTTTCATTAAATTGGTTTTTCTGGTTGGTTGGTTTGAGAAAGCATTTCTCATGGTAAGCTATATAGCCTAGGCTAGACTCAAATTTATGATCTTCCTACCTAGGCCTCTATGGAGTTGGGATATACATCATGCCTGGCCTAAAGTTTTTTTTTTTTTTTAACTCTGGGCCTGAAGGCTCTACAATGATTTGTTTGTTTATAAAATCCTGTTAAACTAGACTACACCTGTAGTAGGTTCACATCTATCTGAGTTTCATTGTACCCAGATCCTAATGAGCTGATTAAAAAATCATCTTTCCCCTAAGGTACTAGAAACCCAACCAACTCTAAGCCACATCGGATTGGCCAGAACTGGGTAAGAAAATTCCCACAGTGCCAGGTGCTAGACATGGTTTCTTAGAACGGCAAGCTACCTTCTTTCCACCTATGGACAGAAGCACAATGATAGCCCTCTTCCTCCCACTAATACCCAGATGCTTCCCCTCAGAGCAGATTTCACCAGAGATGGGTTCAGCCAGGGCTTTGTCATCCCTCCAGCCTGGGCTCCAGGATCGGACACCTGAACAATGGCTTCTGAACCATCCTAACCCCTTTAAATCAGATGATAAACTTGTGGTGAGCTGTCTCTTTTTTTCTTGGTAAAATACTCCATGTTATGCCTGTGAATATATGTCAACAAAGAATGCTGGAGAAGAAAAGATGGGCAGCTGACTGTGGACTAGGCTGGTGGTTCCATGTGAGACAGAGACCGTGTCAGCAGTCTTGGTAGCACTCTTGGCAACCTCTCTGACTCACTTTGGGCAAGTCACATTCTGTTTTCTGGATGCTCTTTGGACCAGAAATGTGCCTGTGGTTTGCTTGGCTCAGCACCTAAGCATGAATTGTTAGGAGACACTTTAACTGCTAATGCTGGCATAAAAACAGTATTCCCACAGCAGGTAAATAAAACACTCCTTGACCATCTGATGACTGTCAGCTGAAAAGATATGCTTGTAATGGGGCTGTGGCTAAGAAATTTCTCTAGCTCAGCACAAAAAACAACACAACCCTGGAGTTGAACAGGTTGTTTCCAGTAGATCTGTTAGGGGCTTTCTAGACTCGTTGGAGATAGATCATCTCACCGTGGGAAGAATGGTTTCTCTCTTTCTGGCTGTGGCTATTTGAGTTCCACTAGAAACAGACACTAAGCTAGTTCCCTGACTGTGCTTTAACTTTAGTTACTTTAAAAGCAACGTGAATAACAAAGCAAGACCAGTCCAGATGACTTCACCTTTATACCAACTATACCAACACAGTCCCTATACTAGAAAGTTTCATATTGTACAGAGATGCAAGAGTACCTGGTGGTGACAGAAGTGACAATGTCTCCCTGAGTGAAAAAGCACCTTCATTACAAGATGCAGATCCTGAGAAAGAGGTGAGGCCAGGCCTCCAGCAGAATAGCCCAGCTGTAGTGTCCCTGATTGCTCGTTCACTGGCTAGGAACATCGTGGAGGGGCGAGTCTTTGATAGGAACACAGTCAGGAATCCACTGGTGAAGCAGTTGAGACTGACAAAGCAGTTTCAGTACCCACAGAAAGTTCTGCTACAGAAGTCTGACCCACCTCTGCCCCCATAGGAGGAAACAAAATCTTACAGCTCTCTCTTCCTGCCAGTCCCCTTGTAAATAGTTTCACTCTCGTGACATATAACAAAAGGACTTCAGCTCTGTTTTTATACTCCCATGAATTCTTAGTGAATGGAGTCATTCAAACACGTGCATTCTCCATTATTAGGATGTTCTTGTTAAGGCAGGCTGGACTCTAGGATTGCATTAGAGGGAGGGGCATGTGACTGTAGAATAAGAAGTGGTCTTCCTTACATATCAGAAGTTCTTTGTGTTCATCTTGTGATATATTGATTTAAGCACACATTATTTTAAAAATTACAGCAAGGAGTATTTATTATATGTCAAATGTGCTGCCCCTCAATTAATATACTAAGTCCTAAATCTTCGTGCTTCAGAGTGTGTCCTTTGGAAATAAAGTAGATTACTTTTCTCATCATTACGATCAAATACCTGACAGAAGCAACTTAAAGGATGAAGGATTTACTGTGGCTAAAAGATGAGGGGATTCAGCCCTCATTGGTGGGGAAGGTGTCAGGGTTAACATCAGTCGTCATCATGACACACCTGGGAAGAGGGATCTTCAACTGAGGGATTGAATCCACTGGATTAGCCTGTGGCCATGTATGTGAGGCATTTTTCTTAATCATTAGCTGATGTAGGGGGAGGAGCTCACTGTGGGATGTACCATCCCTGTAGGGAGATCTGGGCTGTGCAAGGAAGGTAGCCACGCAAACTAGAAAGTAGCATTCCTCCACTCGTCTCTGCTTCAGGTCCTGCCTTGTGCTCCTGCCTTGACGTCCCTCAGTGATGGGAAGTGACCTTGGAGTTGTAAGATGAAAATAAACCCTTTCCTCCCCCAAGTGACTTTGGTCATGCTGTTTATCACAGCAAGAAAAGCAATCTAGAACAGCAGATGTGGCAGCTGATGGCTCCATGTCGGTGGGACCATGTGACTAGGACTTCTCACCTAACATAATGATATCAGAATAAATAAAGAGTGGACCATGGGCAGGGGTATGTTATAAACCTTCCAGACACCATATCCCAAAGGATCCATAACCTCTCCAAACAGTACCATTATTTGAACACCAAACTGTGGGAGACATTTACAGTCCAAGCATAATATGTAGGCTTGTGCATGCAACTAAGAAGATGCAGAAGTGGGTAGACTCCTACCCAATATGAAGAATGTCCTCGAAAAAGGGGAGCTTTGAATGTAGGGAGAAACACAATTGGGAAAATGACATGTAAATATAAAGACTGAGAGCTACAAGCCAAGGAATGCTAGAGACCATCAACAGACTAATGGAAGTTAGGACATAGGTGTGAGACATATCTTTTGCATCCCTTCAAGAGAACCATCTCTATTGATGTGGTTTGAGACTCAGAGCCTCCAGCACTGACAATGAATTACTGTTGCTTAAATCAACTCAAATGTGGTATTTTGTTATGGAACATCACTTAAAACTCAATAGACTGGCCACACAAGCCTGGATTTGGAGTTTCTGTGACAGAACACCAGAGCTCTGGGCTGGGGACCAAGGCAGGCACCCAGATGGGAATAGAGGCTGCCAATCCTGTGACATTGAAGAAGTCAGGCCCTTGCAAGAAGCAGACATCTTATCACCTATGTGAGAATACAGACCCTGTGCTATAAGGTTTTTCTGACACTTTCCATAGAATCATGGATCCCATCTCTCATTGTTGGGGAAATATGATGTCAGATATTAGCAAATATTAGCTTAGACTTTTCTCTGACCCAACCCAGTTCATTTACTCTGCCCAGCTTCTTAGCATCCAAGTCTGTGGTATCTCTTTATTCACACTTGTATGCCTTAGGAAAATGACAAGAGAAATTATGTTGAAGTAAAGGAGATTATTTAAATTCCCATGAGCAGAAAGTGACCGTTGACCTGTCCATCTTTCCTCTGCTTTGGTGGGGTAACACTTATCCAGCATTGCTCTCATGTTCTCGATGACTGCACACCAAGGGCTTCTACACAGGAGGAAGATGCAAAGTGAATGCCCATGTGTGAAGTGTATGTGTTGTACTGATCCTACTGTTCTTACTGCTTTCTGACCAGAAGAAGAGAAATTCTCATTAACCAGGCCCTATACCCTAAAAACAAACAAAAAAATTAAAGGTATACCTGTTCTGGGCTTATAAATAGAAAACAACATTCCATCCAAGCCACACTACACAACTCTTCTCCATCATAATTTAAATAAATGAATATAAATAGTGACAACAGCCACCCCTTATAGAAAGCAGACCACAGGACAAGTATAGTTCTAGATCCATAAACTGTATTGTTATTCCCTTATAATTATGTTGAGCAATTATGTTAGGGACACAATAAGCACTTTGCATACATAATCTCATTTCATACTCATATCATCCCTACGAGGAAAGTACAGTTGCCTGTTGCTACTGGTGGGTTCAACCCTCATCTGTGGGTTCAACTAACAGTGGACAAACACAATCAGAAAAGTGACTGTATTATGCTACACACTTGCTGTGGTATTATCCACTAAAAAGAGATAACTAATCACACTGTATTACTATTATGTTATTTATAAGTGGTTTAAAATATATAAGAAGGGCCAAGGATGTAGGTCAGTGGCAGAAACCTGTTTAGCATGTACAAAGCTAAGGGTTTGATCCTAACACTGCAAAACAAACAAACAAACAAACAAACAAACAAACACAAGCCTGTAATTCTAGTCTTCCTGAGCTTGAGGCCTTAAGAGGATTGGAGATTAGAAGCCATTTTGGGCTACACTGCAAGGATCTGTCTATAAATAAATAATAAAGACCTTTTTTGATACATTAGTTAATTTATTTTACATTCTGGCCACAGTTCCCCCCTCCTCCCCTCTCTGTCTCTTCCCCCACTGCCCTTATATTCTCACCCCCACCCCAGTTTCCTCCTCCTCTATAGGAAAGGGTAGAGCCCCCATGAGTATCAACAAAATATGGCATATCAAGCTGAGTAAGACTACGCACCTCCCCATGTATTAAGGATGAGCAAGGTGACCCAGTTAAAAAACAAAAAACAACAAAAAAAAAGAACCCTTAAAAGCATATAAAATGTATATAGGTTACATACAAACACTAGTCCATTTTATATAAAGGACTTGAGCATTCATCGAGTTTATATACCCAAAGGCTCCTGGATCTAATCTCATCCAGACAGCAAAGGATGACAGTACCCTCATTCTAGAGCCCAGGAAATTGGGACCCAGACAAAGTCAGAAACCTGCTCAAGTCCCAGCACTTCAAGGACATGGGATTCAAAGTTGGTTGTCTTCAAGGGCAAATCAAAGCTCTTTCTATTCTCCATATTGTTTGCTCCAGCCTTTAGTGGAAGTTAGTGGCTCTGGGTCTGCCAGGTGCTGTTCTCACCAGAGTCTATAAACAGTGGCATCACAAGTTCAGACTCCCTAACCCTAGCCCGTGAGCACTCCTGTATCACTCAGCCACACAGTATGCAATTGATGTAGGTTGTGAAAACATGTCCAGGAGGGTCTCCACATACCTTTTAAATAAAAGGCAGTCATCTTGGCACCTTACAACTCAAAGAAGGCTTGGGAAGGAATCACATCTGATGTAGTGGTGTACTCATCTGTGAAAACACTTGGAAGATGACGCATCTTTCCTGTGTGGATAATTTACTTCAATCCAGAGTAAAGGAACATTTAAACTGCTTTTCACTTGGCATCTGTAGTGTGCAATAAACTCAAGCGTCCATCTCCCAGCCAGGACATTTATCTACTCATGATCACCTTCCTCCGTTTCCCTTCCAGCGGGTTTACATTGAAGTGAGTCCCAGAATGGTGCAGTTTCATCTGCAACTTACCAGCCTGTCTTACCCTGTATTCTGTCTGTGTGATTTCCAGGCCACTATATGTACGTGGACTCTGTTTATGTGAAGCACTTCCAGGAAGTGGCCCAGCTCATCTCCCCGGTGACCACAGCCCCCATGTCTGGCTGCCTCTCATTCTATTACCAGCTGCAGCAAGGGAATGACAATGTCTTCTCTCTTTACACTCGGGATTCGACTGGCCTGTATGAGGAGATATGGAAAGTGGACCATCCAGGCAGTAGTGACTGGAACCTTGCAGAGGTGGAGTTCAGTGCTCCTTACCCCATGGAGGTAGGTGAGCCCTGGCCTGGGGGCATGCAGAGATGCTACACACACAGGCATGGAGGTCACTCTACTGTATTTTTGTATTTGTCTCAATCACACTTTTAAAGATAGGTACATGTTGACTTTATATTTTATTTTTAATTTAGTAAAAAAATGTACTAATTTATGTAGTGAAATGTGATGTTTCGATTCATATATATACATATACATATACATATTATGTGGCAATCAAGTTAAGATAGCTAGCACATGTGTCACCTCAAATATTTGCTACTGTTGGTAGCAGCAGCATTTAAAATATCTCTTCTAGGTGTTTTGAAGTGTACAGTGTATCATTATTAACTATAGTTGGACTGTGCAATAAGAACCAAACTATACTCTTTTAATCTAATTGCAATTTTGTACCCATAGACCAATATCCCCTTTTCCCTTCTACGCCTGAAGTACCTGCCTCTGTTGCAATCTTTTTGAGGGAGGGAGCTAGAGCTAAAGCATAGCTCAGTGGTTAAGAGCCCTGGCACTCACAGAGGCCAGACTAGGGCAGCTGTTCCCTTGGATCTGGAGCTGCTGGCGTTTTGGTCCATGCACCTGACTTGTTCTGTGGATGCTGGGATCCAAACCCTGTCCCTCCTGATTGTGCAGCAAGCACTCTCAGCTCCTGAAGGCATCTCTCCAGCCCTTGAATCTTTCACTTTGCCCTTCTCAACCTTCTTGCTTCTCTCCCTTCCCCTGTATTCCCTTCTTCCTCTCTTACTATCTTCATTGTCTGATAGAAGTATTTTTCTAAGGACAAGTGTGGAAGCCAGGGTACCAGCTGGATTCCTGCTGCACGTTACCTCTGCTCTTGTGCTATGAGCATGGAGAATTCAAAGTGTGTGTGAGGGGGAGGCACTCAGGACCAGAGTATAACTTCTCCCTGAACCTCCACCCCAGAGTAACCAGTCAGCTGGGGTCCCTTGCCTTTACCCAGACAGAAATCTGGGTATGCAAAAAGAGTCTTCAGGTGCTAGGTTTGGGCAGCACCTCTGGTTTGTGTGGCAGTGCTGGGCAACAGAAGGCCTCTGAAGCAGCAGCAACGGCAGCAGGAAGGGTCCTTCAATGTTACAACTCTTGCACATTCCTCTAGTATCCAGACCCTGAGCCCTACAAACGCTACCTTGGCCTGTCTGCCTGTCTTTTATACCAGCCAATGCTACAGCTGAAACCCAGCACCCGAGACCCTTGACCTCAAACACTTGACTCTTCCACTGACCAAGTCCTGCATGTCCTCTTCTGTGGCCCCCTGTGGCCTTTTATCTCTCAGTCTCTGCCTTTGGCCCTCTCTCACCATCTCTCTATTTTTGTGGCCCTCTTCTCGCTGCTGATCACTCTGGTCACTCGGAGCTGCCTAGATGCTGCATCTCCAGCTGTCAGGAAGCAGCTGTGGTCCTTACAGCTCAGGCTCCATACTGCTCGGCAGTCGCTGCTCAGCCTGCCATTGTCACCACTCTGTACTCTGCTGCTTCTTTCTTCATGCTCCTCACTCACAGAAAGGTGACTGGAGAGTTTTGTTGGGGGATGGGGTTGGGGGAGGGGTCTGGAGCAGCAAGGAAGGTCTCACAGCTGAAAGTCTCCAGACCAATTCCCTAAGTGAGCCTGAGCAGCCTGCTTATCTAAAGAACCAATCTCAGTCTGGTCTCCTGGCACCGACCACAGCCTGGGAGGCTTGTATTTAAATCAATCACAGCCCTGCCTCTTTAGCATCAGTCACAGAAGCCCCTCTGTTAGGTCACAAGTGCCCCTAGGTGGAAATGGTAGTGAGGTCATCTATATAGTTCACTGAGACCTGTGACAGCAAAATGTTTGCTACAAACTGTCCGACAGCTCTGGATGAAGCTGAGCTTTCAGAAGCCAGGTCAATGTTCTGTGATCACTATGTAGTTTTCTCCAGGCATTCAAGCCTGACAGTGTTCAACTGATAGTCTTCTGATTCTAAGAATCCAGGTAGCAAGAGAAAAGTCCCATAGCTGCTAATTGGAGGGTTGGATTCCCATGTCCAGCCTTTGCTTAGCTACAGGAAAATGCACATTGGAAAGCATGCTTGCTATACAGACCTCTGGAATGTTTCTGAACACTAACAATGATCTTTTAACAATGTTTGAATAGTGTTTACCACCTATACAGTGCCCCAAGGGGCACTTCACGGGGACAAAGACAACTGACATTGTAGTGTTTATTGCTGTAGATCTTCCTTTAAGCACACATCTGAACCCATATCTATAGTTGTGTGTCTTTCAGAATTCCTAAGTCCTGACAGCGTTTCCTGCTCTCTAAACTAGATACATGCAATCATGCCCATAGTCACAGAGGACTAAAGAGACAACAGAACTGTCCAGGAAGTCTGACATCTTTTTTCTAGGTCACACAGCTGGTAGATGCCAGCGAGCTTAGGAGACTTCCTAGACCAAAATCCAGTGCACAATGAAGGGAATGCTTCAGTCAGTATGAGGCCCTAACCAGGCCGCAAGGACTTGGGGGTGCAGCAGGGGGGTTGCTGAGCATTTGCAGCTAGCTATAAGTAGAGTGCTCATTGCCAAAGCTATTAATACCACCCAGCTTTTCACTTCATACTTTCTGCAGTGTCTTCTCTGGTTCCCTTTAAAGAACACAAGTGGCTTGTTCCCCTGGCTGCTTTTCCCTAGCGCCATCTGCTAGCCTTCTGCGGAACTGGAGAAGGCTGAGCTTGCTCTCCATTTCCAATGTGCTCTGTCTGCTGCTGGTGTGTGCCTGACACTCCTCTGTCCCCTCCTGATCCCTCTCAGATCCCTCACTCCAAACATTCCCAGAGACGGCACAGTGCCTTTGTAAAATGCGTGCTATTTCCTGTCACAAAGTCTGATCAGGGTTTGATTTGCGCTTACAGCTCAGTGGAAATTTTTCTGTGAGTTTGGGTTCCAGAAGGAAAAGAAATGCTGCCCCAGAACATTTTCCTCTATTAAAGTCAAATGAGTCACACATTAATGCACATTCAGAAGGCGTGCACTTATGCACATGTGCACAAGCACACACACACACACACACACTCACACTCTCTCTCTCTCTCTCTCTCTCTCTCTCACACACACACACACACACACACACACACACACAATAGTATTTTCTTTGTCAACTTCTTTTGTCCAACAGAAATTCTTCAGGCAACATTTGCATGAATCAAGCATTGCTGGATATTTTTTGTTTTTGTTTTTGTTTTGTTTTTTTATCATCACTTGAAAAGTCAAAATGCTGGGCACTACTAACCCTTAACATGCATCTTTGGATCCACATGTGTGTAATTTTGCCCCACTGTCTGAGTCTGACATTTGTGTTGTTTGCTCTTACTAATTGCCATGAAAAGGAATTGGCACTAGAGAAA